>NW_008353482.1:2874737-2907492 GCF_000622305.1 Nannospalax galili | reverse complement strand
ACACACACACATATGTATGTATACAGTGATGAATAGAACCCATTTGCTGACAATCCCCAAACACCTATTATCAAGTCACAAAGAATGAAGCTTTAGTCTCTAACAAAAATATTACAAGAATAAATTTTACTCAAAGGCTCTTAAAAATTTGTAAGGCTAAATTTAAGAATAGCTCCTAATATTTACTTGAGGATTTAATTCATATGCTCATGTCAAATTCCTGGCTCAAATCACTTGAGAAAATTTCCATCCTGAACACAAGCCTCCTTCACATGGACTAAGGCCCTGAATGCCAAGTCCTGCCCAGCTGTCTTTCTCACCCTCCCTGTTCTACCCACAGTGGCCTTCTATGAATCCCTTTTCCATACTACACTGCTTCCATTTATGGGGATCTTGAACATGCTCCCATGTCTTGGAAGATTTTTTTAGACACTGATTGTGCTGAAAAGAAAAGAAGAGAAAAGAAAGAAAGAGAAAGAGAGAGAAAGAAAGAAAGAAAAGGAAGCTTCCCACCTAGCACCATACACTTGTAATTCAAGCAGTCATTACCCCTAATTTTATATGCATGTATACTTTTAAGTTAATGCTTATCTCACACCCAGGGTTATACATCCCATGGGGGTAAAAAAAAAAAACAAAAAAAAAACAAAAAAAAAACGGTCTTTTTATTCAATGTTGATATGTTAGTGCATAGAACATTATCTAGCATTTGATAGGTGGCTGCTAAGTAAGTGCTGAATAAACAAATGAAACCAACTTAGTACCCCTGGTTTACCGAAAACAAATAAAACCAATGATCCCAGAGGAGAAACAAAGCAAGGCAACTTAAATCATCTCACTAAATCAGGCATGATGGTGTAATCCCAGCACTTAAGAGACAGAAGCAGAAGAATCCAGAATTCAAGGCCAGCCATTGAAACTGTCTTTAAAAAGCTGGGGATGTAGCTCAGTGTTAGAGCATGTAGAGAGACTTTAGGTTAGATCCTCAACATTGAAATACAACAAGACAACCCACAAAACTCACAACAGCTATTCCTCTAGTAAGTCCCAATATTTTCTTTAATTTTGAATTTTAGTATTTATTAGACTATATTCCCAACAGATAACAACCAGCAGCTGAATGGGGGGGGGGAGGAAACAGTAATCAGTATGGTCAAATAGTCAGGTTGAAAGAAAAGGGTTGTTTGGGAATACTAAGTTAGAAATAAAGAATTGCCACAACTTGCCTATACACACATAAAGAACAGTATAATCAAGTACTGAGGGCATTTCAAAGCTTGTTCTCTTTTCAACAGTATGTAAGGTAAGGAAAGCAGGTGTTTTCACTTATTACAGGGATAAGGGACTTGGACCAAACAGGTTAAGTCACTTTTCTAAGACTTTACAAACAGTAAGAAAAACATCTGAAACTTATCAACTGGTCTGACACAGGTATCCCTTGGCATCCATGGGGGACTAGTTCTTGGACCCTGTGGATACCAAAATCTGTGGCTGTTAAATCCCTTATATAAAATGGTGCAGTATCATATACAATGTGTCCACATTCCTTAAATCATCTCCAGAAACTAAAAATATACAATGCAGTATAAATGTTGTGCTGTTTCACAGTATTGTTCAGGGAATAATGACAAGAGTCTGTACAGTGTAGTGTGTTGTTTTTAGAATGTTTTCCATCAGTGTTGGCTGAATCCACTGATGTGGAACTCAAGACATGGAGGTAGGTTATCTGTCCTTGTTTCCATGTATTTGCATAAAAGTAAATGAGCTGTAGTGACAGAATAGCACTGAATTAAAGACTCAAAGTGTTGTTCCTAACTAGACTATAGTGAGAAATTAAATCTTCTACAGTTCCTTGTAGTCTGGGCTATTGAATAGTTAACATTTTCTCCAATCTTAGTTGCCATTTATAAGAGACCCTTAACTTAGATAACTCAATATTTCCACTTCAGACAGAAGACATTTTCCTGTAACCTGGACTTGCTTATACAAAACTGCGTGCTTGTGAAGTACAACTCAGATTACCTCACATCAGTCCACCTTTCTTACCTAGGCAATGTACCTGAAAAAAAGATTCTTAAAACACTACAAAAATCAGATACATAGAGATTGGAAACGCATGTGCAAACATCTTAATGTCAATTGCATTAAAAATGAATTTTTCTGTATTAAACTGTGTATTTTAATAATGAAATGGAGATCTTTTTTAAAGGTTAAAACCTCATTTAATTTTATGTCTTATAGGGTTTATACTGAGTACAATATTGTATAACTGTAATAATTCAACTGTAAACCTAAAAATTTAGAGCCAATTTTGAAAGAGATGCATCTAAGCTCAGGAAATTGTTATTGAATATGTCAATGCTGTTGTAATGAAATGCTTCTTCTAAGTATGTGGTTATTAAATAAATAATTAAAAATAAAAAAAACAAAAAAACACTACAAAAATCAAGAGTTGTATCAAAACTTACATAAATCTTTATGTATGTTACACTCAAAGAAAAATTATCTCAAACACAACAAAACCAAACCACACTGCACCACACCATAGGATTTCAGGTTCCTGAAAAGGAAGCAGAGATAAAAACTGATCAAGATAAATCAATTAAAAAAAAAAAAAAAACAGGCAGGAATGTTTTTAAATGACCCTATACAGACGTTCTACTATTCTTCATTCTAGTCTGAGAAACTGGAACCCATTTCCAAATAGAGCTTTCTTCTCTGCTGTCACAGGCTACTTTAATCTCCAATCTACAGCAATTTCTTTTTTTTTTTTTTTTTTTAGGTTTCAAATCAGATATACCAGGATCCAAGATCCCAGGAGCCATTAATAAAGCTCTCTAAGTAGTATCTTTGTAAAAATGGAAGGAAAGGCGGATGGGCAGACTGGAAGGCTTCTGGAGTAGGACACTGTGGCCATGCCAGTGCCATCTGCCAATCTTATTCAACACACACAGACACACACACACACACGCCATGCAACAGCCTTTCTCTAGGAACCTGATTCTCTTACTGATATAGCCATGAGTAAAATATCCAGCCTCCAAGTGCAGTGAGGATGAGACAAGGAAAGGGGAAATGCATTTGATGACTCTGTGGGATGGTACACCACAGTCTCAGGGCCAGACAGAGATCTATCTTGCTTTTGTAAACAGAATTTCACTGATACTTTTTCTTGTGTTGCCTTTGCTGCTTCACAGTACAAAGGCAAAGCTGAGTGCTTATAACATAGACCCTCTGGTCCATGAAACCCGAAACACTATATGGTACTTTACAGAAAAAGTCTGATGACCCTGTGTTACAGATGGTTAAATGACAGGTTAAAAGTAATATAAACAAAGCTTAGATGCTTTTAGGCATCCTTGTCTGAAGGCAGGTGCTTTACATCTGCAACATCGTAGTGATCTAAGGGTCCCAGAGGCCTATTCAGTGCCAGGATGAATACTGAAAACTTGCTTCAGAAAATGTGTCCACCAAAGTCAAAAGATTCTGTTCTCACCAATGAGCTGCAGTTCTCGGAAGGAAGTGCTGCTCAATCAACAGTAATCTGCTTGTAACTTAAAAAAAGAAAGAAGGGCAGTGAGACTGTCAAACTGCCATCATAGCTACTATATAACAGAGTAGATTAGAAAGCCAGCTCAAGTCAGGAAAGAACCTACAAAGCCTCCCATACAGGACAGGGTATTGATGAAGAGTATCGATGCAAGAACTGTATTTTCCTGTTTACATTTAAAATAAGTGACCTCAAAGAGGAAACTCATAATAAAAGTTTTAAAACTCCAGAGGCCATGGCGTTTTCATGGAGACTACTCCTACATGGGTTCTGTGGTAAAGGGGTGGTGTGCTAGGGGCAGCCCACACTGGCCCATGAATCACCTCTCCAGCTCTCTACTCTGCAATGCCAGTCACAGTGGGACTGTTCACACCACCAAACACTTTCTAGCACGATACTGCGGGAAGTTACAAGGAAGCCTCACAGAAGATAAACAAGCAGGAAATTGGCTAGCAAAACTTTCTCAAGAAGGAGATGGGCTGAGTTTCTACCAAGGCCTGGGAAGTAACCAAGAAATCATCAGTTTTCTCAAAACTCTTCCACCTATAAAGAAAATTAA
The DNA here is from genome assembly GCF_000622305.1 of Nannospalax galili. Lineage (NCBI taxonomy): Eukaryota > Metazoa > Chordata > Mammalia > Rodentia > Spalacidae > Nannospalax > Nannospalax galili. Next base: position 2,903,383 of record NW_008353482.1, on the reverse strand, counting down.
GACAAGAAAGATCATGTATGTCATCTTTAACACCCTATAGAATTAGAAAGTCAATGCATGCTTGGTAAACAAAATCAATTCTCCCATAAATTTCAGTTTGGAGGATAGTTTAGGACAGTCTGTCTCCCTGTGTACAGTGGTTAATTAACCTACAGACTGTATGTGTACCAAAAGTGTAATTCTACACCTGGCTTCAAACAGAGTGACCAGTTCTCATGCCAGGCATGGTGGCATGCGCCTTTAATCCCAGCCCTAGGGAGGCAGAGGCAGGTGGATCTCTGCAAGATCAAGGCTACCCTGGTTCACACTGTGACTTCCAGGTGGGCTGTGAATGGAGAGACCCTGTCAAAAAACAAAAAAACAGGGTGACCAGTTCTCTAGTTTAGCTGATCCAGAAGAGCTCCCTGGGTGTGCAGCTTGCTGTGCTAAAAAGACAGTCTGGGGCCAGCCAGCAACAGCTGTTCACCTTAGTTTTAAATAAATTCAGGAATTAAAGTGGCCTCAAAGTTATTACTGCAAGTCTGAGCAATGTATTAGGAAAACAAAATTTCTGCTGCTATCACAGGTGTTGGTGCTGTAGACCACACAATGCAGAAAAGCATATCACCAAGTACCACATCAGCAAGTGCTGTGCATAACGGGGCAGGACAAGTGGTACAGTGCAGGTCTCAGGAAAAGACTAGAATGAAATTGCAAACAGAGAAGGTTGAGTCAGTACAGATGTGTGACAACAGTAACAAAGGCCTAAATAAAGAATAAAGCACCTGGGAGGCAGCAAGCAGCCAGCAGGATTGAAGCACATATCAGCACTAGGACACACACCAAGTCAGTGAGCAAGTGTTAGCAAGTACAGAATTTGGAGTTTATCCTGTTGAAGGAGGGCTTTATTTACAGAGGTTCATGAAGTTTCTAAGCACAGTGGAAAGCTACACAGAGATTGATGGGGAGAAGTTGGGAAGTGGCCTGAGGTACTGCAGCAGAAGCCTAAGGATGGACGGCTCCAAACATTAAGGCTCTGCAGGTGAAGGACAGGCTTATGCTAGAGTTTTGCAGTTGATTACATTATTCATGGTTCCAAGGGATATTACCAGTCCTTTGATCTTTCAAAAGAATGTATCTATGGGCTAAAATACTACAAAAATCAGTCTACAATCATTGAGGTGACCTGTCTTCAAAGGAGCATTACATGAGCCACTCAAAAAGAGTTTTGCTTGTTTTGTCTATAAGCTAGTCTCATTCTGACTAATGAAATGATACTTATGAGGTAGAAAACAAGAGCAGTATATAAATGGCCCGGACAGTGAATATGTAAAAAATAAATAAGACATCCACACAACAATGGCTATTTTCATTTTCCAGATGGCCTGTGGTTGTATGCCTCTCTGATCTGATTACAAAAGACCTGACAATCAGGGCATTCATTATCAAGCTAATAGTTAATGGCAATAATGGGAGTGCTTTTGGCATTACAGATGGGAAGAGGAACTGAGCTGACAAGGGCCTTCAGAACAGTGGCCTAGGCTTAGCAGGCACTCAAGATTCAGATGACAAACATTTCCTGAGAAGTCTCTGCTGACAATCCTTGCCACACCCTAAATCTGACTTAGAGTGACTATCCTGAGCCCTCACAACCTTTGTTCACCTCTACTACAGCATTTCCCCAATGGATTGAAATTGTCTAAGGGAAGGATTCCCACTTGTTTTTTAATCCTCTGCCAAGCAGCACTGGGCAAGCATTCCATACCTGCTGAACAAAGCAATTCATTATAGTCAGAGCATTTTAACCTTCTCCCTCCTACCTCAGGGATCCTTAAAAAACATCCTGCCTGAGGAGAAAAGAGACCAAAGGTTAGGGAGCCCCACTCACTGCAAACCTCCATCCCTATCAGAGCTGTTGGCACTCTACCAGCCAGCACTTCAGCAAGACCAGCAACACGAAGTCCTCTACTTCTCAAGACATTCCATTTTCTGGCACCTAAAACTGTGTGCAAGTTCTTTCTCAAGCTAGGTCAAAATCTATGAAAAAGACAGTGCCAAGGACAGAGTTCTTTATATCTCACTGGAGAACTCTCCCTAAACTGACATTTAATCTGTCCTCAACACTTCCAAACCGTTAACTCTCACCTGAAAAGTCACTGCTGTAGCCAAGTAGGCCATGCTGCTCGGTGGTTAAAGGCACACCTGACAGCCAGGTACAGAAGTCCGGCTCTGACTGCTAGCTGGGCAGCACTTGGGCAGTTTGCCCAACTCAACTCAGTTAGCTATAGTTCTCTCACCTGTCACAGGAAGATACAGTAGTGCCTCATCTGACAGGGCTGCTGGGAAGATTAACCTCTAAGCTATATCAGCGACCGATCTTAGTCCACAGTCTTCTACCTATCCACAGGCAACATGGAGCCCCCGCCAACCACCCCTCCCACCCTAGGCCAGGCTATGATGCAGCTTCGCCATACTTCAGGAACTTTCCCTTTCTACACAGAGCCTGACCCTGAGGAGGACCTCACATGCTCACCAAACCAGTGTACTAGGTCAGCAGCTATCAAAGACACACAAACACAGTCTGGAATCCCATGCTTATAATGAAAAGATGCTAGAACACAAATGCACATACATCAATAAATATAGAAACACATGCACATTTTAAAGTCATTTTCTAAAACTAAAACTATTATGGAGATTTTACACATATATCGCTAAAAGAACAGGATTCATATGATGCAGAGACAAAGAGAACACCCATATTAATGTTCACTACTCTGACAGTGTACTTTATTACAATTACAGGCTCAGACACAATTCTCGAGATATCTGGAATGAAACAGCAGTGTTCCTCTTGCTCCTAAATACAGGAGCTGGTCTGTCTGCATGTGTGCATGGCTAAGGTAACAGTGTAAACAGGTGGTCTAAGGGGTTCTTCATTCTGTCCATTATTCACAAGAAACAGCTTGGTGCTTGTCACATTTCAGGCACTATGCTAGATATCAGGATTACAATCCCCAATTCAAAGGGTTACATGAACCAGTTGAAAATACTAACATAAACCACTATCTAAATTAAATTAGTTATCATTTTCTTCAATTTTTCGTGCTTAATAAATGAAGGGGATCATTTTAAATTTAGCATTCCTAAGACCCAACAGAGCACATGATAAATGCACACAAATAAACAATTGATTTTGTATTCCAATTTTCATCTACTTATTGAATTAAAAGTTCAAACTTGGGGCAACTAAAGAAGGATATCCTTGGACTCAAGGCAGTATGCCAAAGCATAGCATGCAATTCTATATCAATGAACAATCACTTCTTGTTCTGTGTGCCAGGATAAAGGCACAGGTGACTTGGCCAACTTTTTTCTTGCTTTCTGACTGCAAAGAAGGCCAGAACTGTATTAATCAAGCCCTCTCAGTAAGACTGCTATCATTATCATAGCCTAGGATTTTGTGGTTGGTTGGCTGTTGTGGAGTGAGAGGGCACACAAACCCAGAGCCTTGAGCATGCTAAGAATGCTAGTACATGATCTACCACTGAGCTACAACGCTAACCACTCTAATCTAGGTAGTTAGATCACTAATACTTTCTACTTGTCTTCCACATTACCTGTAAAGAGTAGCAGGTTAGACCAAAGAAGGGCAGAACCTCAGGTTCTAATAGCAGTCACAGATGTGACATTGACAGGTATAAAGGAGGAAAAGGAGACCACAATGGGATGGCCAGACAGAACATAATCAGGAAGAGTGTGGGAAGGTGAGGACAAGAAAGTAAGAAGAGAAGAGGTCCGGAAAGGAGGCAAGATGCTGTAATTCAGGATCAGCTCGATGTTCTGTAAAGACAAGTCAGGAGCAAAGAATTGGGTAACAGAGCTATCATGCATGTATGCATGTACAGATTTTAGATGTGACATGACATTCCATGCCAGAAAAGTTAAAACAGGTCAGAGAGTTCCTTAATAGGCAACTAAATAGAAGACACTGCTATTTCTCAGAAAAATAAATCACTCACAGTCAGAAACTGGGGTTAAACTCTTCCCCCAGAAAACTGACTTGTCAAGACTGGTTGTCTTTAGTAATTTTATTTTTTTAACATTTTATTTATTATTTTTATTTTATGTGTATGAGTGTATTGCTTGCATGTAGGTAGGCGCACCAGTGTCATGCAATGCCTGTGGAGGTTAGAAAAAAGGCATTGGATCCCCCTGGGACTGGAGTTATGGACGCCATGTGGGTACAAGGAATCAAACCCAGGTCCTCTGCAAGAGTAGCCAGTGCTCTTAACTGCTGAGCCATCTCTTCAGTTCCATTTTTAGAAATTTTAAAGAATAATTCTTCAGTAAGAAAATTCTTCAACCATATTCACATTCACTAACACTTTTCCTCGGCATGCCTTAAATTTAAGTTAATTTTAAAAAACTAAATGCAAGCATAGCTAAGACCACATTGTTTTTAGTGTCAAAGCACAGTGAGAGGGAGAATAAGGTAAGGCCAGTTCAAAGTAAAGGCAAAGTTCAACAGCTCACAGAGACTCAACATGCAGAGTTTCCCTTGCTGTCTTTTAAATTAGGATCACAAAGACTAAAAGAGAACACACAGGGAGCAAGGGTTACTTAGTACTTCTATTGCTCTCAGGGACAGCAGAAAGGATTCGTTAAGGAATGCTATTTAAGTGAAAATGTGAAAAATACAGCTAACTCCCATAATTAAGTCTAAAAAAACCTTTAAGAGTTAGCATATACCACACAGAACCAAAGGTTGGTGCTTATAATTGTTTGTCCCTACTTAATAACTTTTTAAAGTTTCCATATTTTTTGTTACTACCTACAAAGTTTTAATTACTTCACTAAGATTCTGAGGTTTCTGATACAGACACACAAACTGGCATTTAATCATATTTCAGGTTTAAGGCTTTCCTAAATGTCTAGCTATTTCACCCAATAATCCTATTAACCAACTGATTTTTCTTTAATTATTATGCAATTATTATAATTCAAAACAGTAATCAAATAATGCTTTTTCTTCTACACTCTAAAACTTTCATCTACCATGAATCTCTGCTTCTATTTCAAAGATCCTATCAGGAAAATTTGTTTTTAATAATGATTCTCGACCTGAAGATGACCCTAAGAGGTATAAACACAGAGATGTGCACTGCCTGGAGACATTCTGGTTGGGGTCAGGTGGCCACAGCTAGTTAGCAGGAGACAGTGCTACTGGCATCTAACAGGTGGAAGACAGGGATGCACACACACACACACACACACACACACACACACACACACGCAGAGAGAGAGAGAGCTCAGCCTAAAATGTCAATAGTGCCTCTACTGGGAAACCTGGGTCTAAATCAAAACAAGCAAATTTGCAAAGGCAGCTGGCAACTTCAAAAAACAACTGCCAAGTAAGTAATTCAATGTCCACTACTAAGCTTCGTCATTAGCTTTGAGACACAGGCATGTTTTTCATATTATCAAAACACATTCAAATGATGATTTCATTATTAACAATGAATTCATTAGGTAACAAGCAATACGTAGGGGGAAAAGTACTTTCACTACCCAAACAATGAACCATTTCTTCAAAAAAAAAAAGAAAGAAAAACATTTCAGAAGAAAATCAAAAGAGGTCTTTATACTCTTGACAGTCTTCTATGACGCTTCAAACTTTCAGCGACAAACACCAATCGTTTCTAACCAACTTTTTCCTCTCAGTTCTTAGGTTTTTAACTGGAGAAAACTTAAATAGAAAAGGAAAGTTAACCACATACTACTATTCTGTACAATACCAGACCCAAACACATTACTAAAGTATCTGTTGGGGTTCTAAAGTTTACCTGGCAGAAGGACTGGCTCCAGTTTTTTAATCTTCGGTTCCGAATTGATCTTATCGTCAGTCTGAAATACATGAACAAAATAAAACGAAATCCAAATACCAACGCCTTATAAGACACTAAGGCAATTTTCTAAGCAATGATACATGCGATATATCTATATCCCCCCACTTAAACTTCTTTCGCCTCTAAAGCGAGATCTTTTTAAGATCTGCTCATTATTGACTTGGGAGCCTGACAAAAAATAATGTACAACAGCCTCTGCCGCTTCTGCAGTTCACATTTACGATGGACAGGTAAGCGTTAGGTGTCCAGGCACTGTAACCATCCTGGCAGGCGCTGCAGGGCCGTCGCCCAGCCCGAAGGAAAGAAATCCAGCCGGCAAAAGTTCCCAGGATCCGGTCGCACCGCAGAGCTTCGGGCAGAGAATGGCTGCGGCGGAGTTTTACAAGTTTGCCCCGCGCCAGTGAAGCCTCCGGGAGGTCGGCTGGTCCGCGCCGCGTCCGGGTCCCAAGCCGACCCCGCGGTGCCCGGGAAGCCCAGGAAGGCGGAGCGTTTACCTGGGGCGGCGGCAGGAGATAGGACTTGAAGGTGGGTCTGGGCGGCTTCAGGGAGAACATGATGGTACCGCCACTGCGCCCCGGCCCTGTCGCGGGCCAATGCCTCTGGACGCCTCCGGGTTCAGAGCTCCCGGGGCGGCTGCCCAGGCCGGCTCTGCGGCCAGCCCAGCCGGGCGGACTGGCAGGCGGGGACGCGGGGGAGCACCCGCCCGAGGGGGGCGGAGCTGGGTGGCGCGGGGCCCATCCCCGGAAACGGCGGAACGCCCCGCCTCGGAGCCGGACGCGCGCAGGGTAGTCGGCCCTCAGCTCCCGGCCTCGAGGCCGAACTATCACGGGAACGCAAGAGTACACCCGGCGGCTGCGGGGCCTCAGAGAGGGCGCCACAGTGAGCGGAACCAGGAGGCCATCTTGGGAGCGCGCTGCTACGGCGGCCCGCACGGGGGACCTACGGAGACTCGCACGGGTCACGGCGGCGACGCGAATCGGCCCTAACGGGTGACTAGCGCACCGCCCGGTCCCCACGGGCTCTACAGACCCCCTCACAAACCCCGTGTTCTCAGGGCCGCTACCTTGGCTGCTGCTTGTTAGGCAACTGGCCGGAGTGAGACGTTTTTGAAGTCGAGATGGAGAAGGTACCGGATCATCCTGGTTACAGATGTCCGTGCGCTGTGGGACCCACACCCACTGGTGCAGCCAGAGATGACCCGATAAAGCCCCACGTGCCCACTGGGACAAGGTGGTTTTTGACCTGGAACCAGTTGATTTCCTTGAGATGCTGAGATTTGGCTTGTGCTGCGGGGCCGTAAAGTTCAGAATCCACAATTTAGTTCACTGGTTTTTACTGTCCTCATTAAACTTTAATTTGAAGAAAAGATCCTAAGCAGGCGGCTTTCCTTTTCTCGTCCAACGTCATATGAAAACACAAGCATGGAGAGTAAGATTCTAGGGTTGTGGGGACTTTACAAGGTGTGGAACTGAGACTTTGCCCCTTAGTTCCACAGACCCCCCTGGATTTCAGCATGTGATGTGTGGGGCATTCTAGACTCTTCCCGGGTTCTGCACTGGAACAGCCTTTGGTGGGAAGGAGCTAGTAGTGTAACATGTCGGCTTCGAAGAATAAAGCTCCAACCGGCATTTTATGACGAATGATGCTGGTGTTCCTAACGTTTAAGAAAAATCTTAGCAAAAAAATGAAGCAAAGATTGAGAACGTTGCTCTTTTGAAAATAACAACCTGTATTCATACAGCTCTACTGATCTTTCTGTTTAACCCCTTAGTAACACAATTGTACTCCATGTCAGATGATTACTCATGAAAAAGAAAACACTGTTACACACACATTGAAATTTATGACTGTCATGTTACTTCTCTGCATTAAGTGGATTTTTTCCTAACAAATAGTCTTCACACACTTGTGGCTTTTTCTTTATAATTGTATAATTGTGATTTGGGTTTTGCTGTTCAGATTTTCTTAGGAACAAAATTTGAAAAAAAAAATCCAGATTTTTTAAATTAATAGTAAATTTTCTGTATAAATTTTCAGTAATGTATTCTGGACATCTAGTTTTATTAATCTAAGGAGGCACTCAGGCTACTGTAACAAAATTTGTTGTAATCTGGCCTGTGGCTTCCCACTAACTCCTCTCCTGCTGCATGAGGCTGCTTCAGGCTCCCTGCTTTAGACAACAAAAATGTATTACTTTTCAGAATTCTAGAGTCTGAGAAGCATACACTCAGAGTTCTGTCAAAAAATGGCCCCTCTATTTTCTTGCAGTACTAGTGATTGAACTCTGCTTTCCACAGGTGCAGCAAGCGCCCTCCCTCCCACTGAACTGTATCAACAACCTTTATTGTATATCTTATTTTGAGATAGGGTCTTATTGACTTGCTGACCTTGGACTTGAGATCCTCGTGCCTCGGCAGAGCAGGATTTCCAGAGCTAGATTACAGACCTGTGGCACCAGGCCCAGCTTCAAGAAGGGCTCTCGTGAGGGCTTTCAGCCTCTTTGGCCAGTGGCAGTTAGATACTGAGCTTCTTAGTATGTCTTCTTAAACACTAATCCTATTAAATTAACACCCAACCTTTCTGTCCTCAATTACCTCCTAAGGACTCTGTCTCCAAATAGAGTCACCCCAGGGATTAGTGTTCCCGCGCTTACGTTTTGTGATGGGGCTGTTTCACCAATCTTGCCACTTCTTCTCTGATCCTGACCTTGACTACTCTATGTTTGGTGTAGTATACCACTCCCTTGTTACAACTCTAATGTCACTATTTCAAGCTGCTTTGCTGTTTTTCCGATTCTATATCTGTTTCCATTGTTTCTTCTATTATGGGGAATAGTGGCATTTCCTAAAGATCACTTTCTTCAGTGTTACTTCACCAGCATTACAATTACCAGAGCCGAAACCCTCTTAGCTTTTAAGAGTGGGCTGGAACTTGGAGGACACTTAATCCTACCCCCCCCCAGATGTCTCTTGGAACCATCTATCTCTCTGGATCAGTGTCCTTGAGTCAAACCCCACCCATATTATATTAAAAATGGTTTATTTCTCCAGCATCAATTTTGGTTCCACCCTTATCTTAATGGACCATCCTGTCTTTTCATCCCTAATTCAATAATATCTCATTCACCCAAGGTCACATGTACTTCCCAGTCTTCACTGTGCAGAATGAAGAAGGGCGCCCAGTCTTTCAGCACTATGTTAATTCTCAAGATACCCACATTCATTCATTATCTTTTTGAGTGCAGTACCAAATTGAGGTTGCCAAAGTTGCCAGATTGAGGTTGGGATCAAGTGCCCAGGTCACAGGCTACAAGAGCACATGGTTTTTCTGGGGTTAATTAAAAGTCATTAGTCCAGATTATGTCCATTTGTATAAGTCATTCCTTCAACTTTCTTTTCCTTGACAGGAAAAAAAAAAGAGATAATATTTCTTCACTTCCTACTAGATGCTAGGTACATTATATATTCATTTAGTCACTCAGTCAGGTGACATAATTGCTTTGAGTGCCAACTTTATTCTAGGCCTGAATTGGGATGCAGGCAATGTTCTTACTTTCATGACATTTTCATTCTGAGTAGAAAGAAAAATAGACAACAGGTCATCTGGTGAAAAAGTATTGTAAAGAAAAGTGAGACTAAGGAAAGTTCTGTTTCTCAATGTGGATTTAGGCGGAGACCGGTGTTAGGTTCCTGGCAGACTCCTAAAATGGTGGTGAAGCTCCCAATATTCTAAAATGGTGGGTCCAGGCTTAGGCCCTGGAAAGTCTCTCTGCTTATCAGGAGACCAACCAATCCTGAACTAAACTGCCCAGCCTACGTCATGGAAAGTTACCCAGTCACCTAACTGCCTATAAAAGATATCCTACTTCCCCTACTGGTTGCTGTTTCTCTGCTCCCCAGAGGCAGCCCAGTGGTCTGTTTGCTCTCAAATAAACTGTTTCCCATGGAGTTATCTTGGTTGGTGGTCCTTGCTGCCTGCTTCCATACATACATGGTGCCAAAACCTGGGAGGAATGTCTGGGCTTCTTATGACCTGCTTCCTCCTCTTACCAAAGTGCTGATCAGACACTCTTGCCTGCGATAGGGACCATCTTGCCTATGCTGGCTCCCACCACTCACCACATCAGGCCCAAGATTATGAATCCATCTGTTTTCCTCTGTCCCACTCACCCTCTGACAGAGTTCTGGTAAGTGCTCTCCTGTGGAGCTGCAGGTCTATTTCTCTGCCTTCTTTCTCTCTCTCTCTTCCCCATCCCTCTCCTCTCCATCTCTCACTCTCCCTCCTTCCTCTACCTACCTTCCTGACTGGAGGTCTTCCCTACTCTCCAGAGATGTTCAACTGTTTCAAGTCATACCAGTATGCCAAACATCTTCCCACACCTGGCTGGGGGCACCCATCACTTGTCCTTGGGACACTGTGACAAGCGACTTGAGCTCTTTTATCACTCTGGATGCATTGTGACAGGGATGCCTCTCACGACTGCCGCTTCTCTGGGAAGACCTCACCCTCCCCTTCTTCCTCCTGGACTCAGAAGGAACTCTCTCACAGAGCTCTCTCCTCACTCTAAGGATCTAGGCAGCTCAGAAGCTCTGAGCGTGTGCCACTGGGCCCTTGTCCTCAACCTCCCCCTCTTTCCCCTTCCTCATCCTGGGCTTGGAAGGTTCTCTGCTTCATATTGTCTATGACATATTATCTATGACTGGGCCCCATGGGACCCCTCCCTCCTGCCTTCTTCGCCCTGGGTTTGGAAGGTTCATACTCATGCTTCATACTCTCACTGGTCTACAAGTTAAGGTGACTCGGAAGCTCTGGTGGCCTCCCACTCTGTACTTGTCCTCCACCTACTCCTGCCTTCCATCTTGCTTTCTCTCTTTGTCCTCTTCCAGTGTCTCTCTTTCTCCTTCACTAATCTCTGACTGATACTGTTATTTTCAATCCAATTTTAGGTCTCTTTTGTTTCCATCCTTTACTCAAGGCTGTCTTTCCTCCCTCCAACTAGTTATGGGTTCCCTGCACAGGCAAAATGGTCCAACCCCTCTCTCCTCCTCCTGTAACCCTTGTTCTATGTCTGGACCCAGCCGCTACAGACATGTAGGTCTCTGTAAGTCTTTCCACTTTTCCAAATTCTTCAGAGAAGTGTAATTTCTCTCCTCCTTCATATCCCTTTTCTGAACATGCTTTCTTTAACACTTTAGGCTTCCCTAACATCTTGTACTTATTTACTTTTCTTTAAAGCTTTCTTCTCCCCTCCATGTGGCTGCCAGTCTGCTGTGTGACCTCTGTGCAGGCTCTAAAGCTGCATGACCTTATGGCTTTGTCCTAAAGCTTCTATTTGGGTCCATTCTTAAATTCTTTTATAAATGAGAATGAGAACCTTCTGGGGAATGCTCTTTCTCTCCGTACCATCTTGGCGACCACTAAGGACCCCAAAATTCTAATAACTTATTTATTTGATGGCCATATGGAATTTCTACAGGTGTGCTCAATTTGGCTTCTAAGCTGGTGACTTCATCATCTTGCCTCAGGGCATTTTAGACTGCAAAATGCTTGCCTCTCAGACAAAAGAAAAAAAAAGGGGGGGGGCGGGTAAAAGCCATTTCTTTCCTGAACCTTTCCTCAGGCTTTGGGTTTTGTTTTTTTTTCCTCCACCATGGTTCTCTCCCTGGGTGGCTGAAAGGAGAACAGTACGAGGGGCCTGGAATTTGGACCTCAGTCTCTGTTGTGCACCAAGCAGTGTTTAGGCCATGTGGTCCCAGTGAACAAGGAGAGTCACACTCCATGTTCTGGTGAGACGTGTGCTCTCAAAGCAACAGACCAAGGATGTGTACACGGGACATAGTTTCCCCCCCCCTTTTTTTTTCAATCTGCTGCCTTCACGTGTTTCTTTTCCAGCAATGGCATAGTTGCAATGGCTGGTGAGAGACATGGACTTCCTTCTGTGGTTTGAGACCATGAATTCTTTTGCTTTGCTTTCCTATTAGGGGCTACATATCTGAGGGTAATTTCTCTTTCTATAGCAATATGCCATAACTGGGTGCTTCCTGAAAGTAAAAAGGGCTGCTACTCACATTTAACCTATGAGATATGTGAATCCCACAGGGTTTGTATCCTGGTGGATTAAGGGCTTATTTTATCATGGAGTTGAACTCACTAAGGAAGGTAGCTATGTGACTTGGTTGCCATCATGGCTGGTGACCTCACCAAGGAGGAGGCAACCATGTGACCTGGTCTCCATCTTGGTTGATGACATCATCAATATGGGGACAGTCACATGGCTTGTTTGCCATCTTGGGCAGTCACATTTTCAAAATGGTAGTAACTTGTGTGATCTAGCCACCATCTTAAATCAATCACCCAGCATAATTCAAAATGGTGATACCCAGGAATTTACCAGTTCTACTGAACTCTAAGGAATCATGAAAGCCTGGGAATTCCCTGGACTGCAGACATTCAATCCTATGTCCTAATCCTCTTGCAATTTTTGTTTTATTTTCATCTTGGATTCTTGATCAACTCATAGAAAAACAAGAGATTCCAATAGTTTCTGTTGTCTTGTAACAAGGTCAACACATTTTTTTTTCATTTTGTTAAAAATATTTATTTAAAAAAAATACAATTGTTGTCCACATTTAGCTGCACATATATCTATGAACAGATCTGTATAACTCTGGACTTTAGGTCAACACATTTTTATATCAGACTAAGGAGATAATATCAGACCTCCACAATGGGAGTTTAAATTTTTAACATTATTTTAACCTGTTTCTAAATGGGATTATTTTGAATACTATTTATACTATTTATATTTTATTTATTCTTAACCTGAACTCTTAATGTTTCCTTTACCGTCCTTTGATTTATGTTATGCTAATAATTTAGACAAGGGAAACTCTGCTGCATTTCATATGTAAAGGTGTTGTGCCCAGAGAATGGATCCCCAAGAATTACCACGGAGTCCAGAGAGCATGCAAGAACAAAGAGTCTTTATTTGGGCTTAAGCTCGGACTCTCAGACCAAACTAACGTGGTAGGTTCGTCTGAGAGCCCTGATTGCAGGGGGAGGGAGCTTTTCATAGGTTTCAGACAAAGGGAGGAGGGGAATGACAGAGTTATATTTTGATTGGTCCAAAGAGCCCGTGCGTGCCAACATACTTTTGAATTGATTGGTTACAGCCTTGGAGGCCTCTTATTGGTGGGTGCTGCCCTCAGGTTTGTGGAATGTGCTGACTGTTATCTTCAGGGCTAGAGGACCCTGTTTATTCCTTATAAGGCCTCAAACCTGCCTGGGCCCCCTGGACATGCCCGGACTTGCCTAGTCTCTGGCCATGAGACATCACCAAAATGGAGGAATCAGCAGTCAAAATGGAGACGGTGCAGTTTGTCCCTCTGGTTCCCGCAAGCCAAGCGATTTACAGAAGCAAAAAGAGCAATTAGTCCTAAATAGGGGCAGGGGTCTAGGGAGTCCAGGGGAGGGGGCCAAGGAGGAGGGTTCCACAAAGGCATCTCCCTCTGTAAGAAACATTAAATATTAGTCTTCTCTTTCAAAACCTGTAAAACTTAGTACTTGGTTTATGACAAGAAATTCTAATCTTTTAATTCCACTACACCTTGTAAGACTTTTAAGGGAGGACCCTGGTGTATCCCTAAACCTGATGTTCTAAGGCAACTGAGCTCTTCTCTCTTTAAGCAGATTCTTTTAAACTGGTCTGACTGACCAGTTTATGCAAAAGTAAAGTCTTCCTTGCCAAATTGCTTTTGCTTGGTCTAAGTATTATTTGAGAGGTATTGATAGAGTTTTTATATCTTGGGTTTTGTTTATAACACCCTTCAGGTATTTTAACTCTTAAAAAGGGAAAGATATATTACCTTAAACCTACATGGTAAACAACCCTCTCTTTTAGGCAACTAAGTCTTTTGACATATTAATAGAGATATAAGCTTCCTGCCTTCTACTCATTGGTGCACTTAAACTTCATGTAATTGTGTTATGTGTGTCCATGATCATTGTTTTCATGTATTGTTTGTGTCAAGACAATATTTGCACTGTGACCACTTTAGTTTTTTTCTCCTTTTGCATTCTTTTATTGTGCACAAGAATTATTGGTTTTATTTTTGGCATGCCTAATTAAAATACACATGTAAAAATTTATAAATATAAATATTTTGATGTTACATTCAAATGCCTTATAAACTTGGGTACCTTAATTATTTTTAAATCTATTAAATAATATCTCTAGGGCTATTAAATGTTTCACAAACCTTTTAAATGCTAATTGCTTATACAAAACAGCATCTAAGTCAGTTGTGTAAAAATCATATTTGTTAAATACTGTTTTTTCATTTTAGTTTGCTTTTAAGGTGTTTTAAGGTATCCATTTTGTTTGTCTGCTGCAAAGATGTTTTGGTTTAAAAATAACAAAAACTGTATTCTCAACAAAGCATAATTATAAAATCTTAGTTACTAAACTCTATCTTATATATAATTAGATAACTATATACAGTCAACATGAGTTTATGCTTCCTGAATTTACTTGGTATCATACTGACTTATAAGTAAAGTCTCAAACAAACTAAAACTGTCAAATTAACACAGAAATATTTTTTTAGGTCAAAATGTTATCTCTTTAATCCTTACCTACAACATGATTCCTATTACTCAAATATATAAATTAATTATAAGTCCCCCCCCCTCTCTCATCTCCCTCCTCTCTCTCTCTCTATATATATATATATATATATATATATATATTTCTCAAACAAATGGTAAATTTGTTTGTGAATGTTATTAAGAAAGTTTATTGAAGGTCTAAGCAGGGTTATAGCACAGTTTTCCTTAAGTGATTATGCTAGAGGTTGTGAACTTCAATTTGGTAATGTTTTGCTATGTACCAGTTGCTTCTCTCTACTTAGTGTTTGCACTCCTTTGAAACCTGAAGCAAGGCTTTGATAGACCATTCTCCGAATTGTATGAATTAAAAAATATTTTTAACACTTTTGTGTTTTCTATAGGGTTTACCTGGGAACTTATAAAGCACAGTATGTACATGGGTAATATTAATTCATTACATTATCTTATGTGTACAATTTGGATTCCATGTTCTTTTAATAAGATGATGCTACACATTACTCTTCTGAGCCAAATAACTGCCATCTTCATGACTTCAGTGTGCCTGCTTGCAAAAGATCATCATAATTGGGGTTGTTGATGGTTGTGTTCCTTCATTAAAGGAAGGGTAAGCAGGGCCATTGGACCCCCTGAGTATCCAGCTATTTTTCCCAGACAACTGTATGTAATTCTGCCCTAGTTACAAATGGTCTCCTGAATTTGGAAAGGACTATAGTATATAATCTTGGGAAGGGCTAGGAAAAGAGGGCTTGACCTATGAGGTTATAAAAAGTCAACATCTATGCTGGGTAAAGGCTCTCCAGTACAAGTACTCTCAGGTCACCCATATACCTCAGTAATCCCTCACTCATCTCTGTAAGTACATTCAGTAAATTCATTGGTTCCCCAGGGTGAATTTTAATGTAATCAAACATTGGTTTGACACTAGAACCTTAGAGAGTGGATAAACAATGCTTAGTGTCCCCAGGAAGAGAATTCTCACAATAGATGGATACATACAACTAGCTCAAGGAACAAAATAATATGTCTAGTCAAGGTTTTTCTGAGAACATTTGGTTTTTGCCCAAGCTTTATCTACATTTTACATGATAATTTAAAGTACCAGATTGGTGTAACTTAACTGTCTTGGGTGTTTAATAACCATACTGAATCTGATCAGGGAGATTTAAAGGGACAATTTTTAGTCTCTTGTCCTCCAAGGTCAACTAAGTTCCAGGGAACTATGGAGCATCTCTCGAAATGTCCTATAACTATGGCAAATCACCTGTCCTCTTGTTCAGAGAGGCCCTGGAGACACCACCAGATGGACTTGAACCAGTGTCCAGTCTACCAAAAGGAGGGTCAACATGAGTAAAGTTTCCTCCATGCTTCCAAGTGAAGGCATAGTCAAGTAGGACCTTTGACTTATCCTCACATAGATGGAACTGGTAAAAGAAAAAGAGCCAGAGGATCCTCCCAAGCCCATATAACCCCTGAGGAGCAGGTCCTCAACCGACCTTAAGAGTGAAAATAAGTTGGTTTATTTGGGCCAACTGTATGGCCTTAAATACCCAACAGGAAAGTATAACCAAAGAGTAAAATGATTGGTATTATTTCTTAAAGAGTTCAAAGGATTGCACTTCCCAGACATTGACTTAAGTTCATATAAGATGCTATTTAGACAATTTTTCATTAATGATTCTAATCTTAATAAGAAAATGCTGCTCAGGTATAAGGCTTCAAATCCTGACCTAATCAACTCTGAAGTCCCTACCTGCAGCCAAAAGGAAAAACCTACTATTGTTCTTATCT
This sequence comes from Nannospalax galili, assembly GCF_000622305.1. Taxonomy (NCBI): domain Eukaryota; kingdom Metazoa; phylum Chordata; class Mammalia; order Rodentia; family Spalacidae; genus Nannospalax; species Nannospalax galili. The sequence continues at coordinate 2,887,079 of NW_008353482.1, read as the reverse complement.
AAAAATTGAATGATGACTAAATTTCTTCTTTCTCCCTGTCTAGAGGCCATTTGTTAGGGAGCTCACACTGTGATTCTAGTCACTCCAACAACTATCAAAGTGCCTGAAAAGCAAATCCTGAGTTCAACCATAGCAGCCAAAATAAAAATGAAGAGAAACCCAATAGATGGGTGCTTTTAGAAGCCCTCATCAAGAAATTCTGATTTGAAAATTTACCCTGTTAGGACTTCTGGTTACCTGCCAAGAATTTGTACCTAACTACTCTTGCTGTTACTTCTTCTCCCCTCCTTGACCCGCTGATATCCATCTTCTTCATAATGATGATTATTCCATTTCTTTTAAATTTTTTCAGGACAGAATCAATGAGATGACCCAATGGTCAGTGAGCCAGATCCTCTTACCTGAATACCCTCAGGTTTCCCACAACTGCCTGCCCACCTGACCCCGTACTTCAGACAGATGTCCCAGCCTCTTGAGACAACTCCTCTTTGCTGAGGTCCCTGTCTAGCAGTAAGTAGGTAAAGAAAGACCACTGTTGCCCCTTATCATCAATAAAAGGCTGGAATGTTAGGTTCCTGGCAGACTCCTAAAATGGTAGCACAACTCCCAATTTTCTAAAGTGGTGGATCTGGGCTTAGCCCCAGGAAAGTCCCTCTGCTTACTGGGAGACCATCCAATCCTGAGCTAAACTATCCAGCCTATGTCATGGAAAGTTACCCAAGCACCTAACGGCCTTCCCCTGCTAGTTCCCGTTTACCTGCTCCCTGAGAGGTAACCCAGTAGTCTGTTTGCTCTCAAATAAACTACTGTCCCCTTTGGAGTTATCTTGTTTCCTGGTCTTCATTGCATGCTTCCATACAACAGGGAAGGTCTTACTGAGTAGATAATACTGTATGAAAAAGAAAACACTGTTGCAATAACACCAACAACCAACTATCACTGAGGGAGCAAGCCAGGTGAAAACCAGGAGGAAGAGCTTTTGAGGCAGAGGTTAGCTGTACAAATGCCCTGAGGCAAGAGCCTGCAGGGTGTTGATGTCAGGACACCTGAAACAGCCCAATCCAATGGAAGAGGAGGTCTGAGGGAAACATCTGGCCAGATCAAGTAGTGCCAGAAAACTGGATGCTGAGCTGGGCTGAGCAGTGGCATGCTGTGACTTTCATTTTAAAACACTCCTTCAGCTGCTGCAGTGGTACAGCGTGGAGAAGCTGGGAGAGGAGCTGAGGGCTATGATAATACTGCAAACAAAAGCAGGTTGGTGGCAGTGATAGTTAAACTTGAGGTCTATGAAGCTATGCCATTTGACTGGGTGTGTGCTTTTCAAGATAACTCTTAAGCAATTAAAAAATCTTTCATAAAAGAGAATTCTGGGAAGATAACAGCAGCCACCGTTTTTCAGCCCCCATATAAAACTGACAAAATAACTACATATTGAACCAGACCCAACAGGTAGAAAACAAAACAAAACAAAAAAACACCCAAAGGAAGCAACAACACACCCAAAGTTTTCAAAATAGAGCAAATGACACCAATAAACCACTCACTGCCCTAGAATGATTGAATTATCAGCTGAAAGAATCAGTGAGGCATCCAGAGAATGCCCAGTAGCCCAAGGTGTTCGCCAGAAGACTCAGTGAGGCAGTGGAGGACAGCAGCTGCAACAGAAAGGGATATTTCCTTTCTTTGAAAGCATGTGAGAGTAAGGAGCTCATGATACAGTATGGGGGAGAGAGGGGAGGCTGAGTAATAGAAGTGAAGGAACTCTGAGAACTAGCCTACTAGGCTTCCTTCCAGGAAAGGGATCCACACTGAGGACAATCTCCTGGGCCTGGAAACAATTGAGAAGGTGACAGAGACAAAGGCAAGAGATAATCAGATAAAAATAGGGCTTATAAAACCTGCCCTCAAACTACTTCAAAAAGATAAAGAAAACAAATTTCATTTTTAAAAACTCCAAGAAAGTATGGAAGTCAAGTTCCATAGGAAATGGTTGCAATGAGTGTGCTGAGGAGATGGCTCAGTCAGTAGAGTGCCTGCTGCACAAGCTTGGGGACCTGAGTTCAACCCCCATCACCCACCTGAAAAGCCAAGCACAGTGGTTTGCATCTATAAACTCAGCACTAGGGCACTGTAAAGATAGGTGGATCCTTGGGACTTGCTAGCCAGCTGGACTAGCCAAATTGGCAAGCTCCAGGTTCGTGAGAGACCCTCACTCAAAAATAAGGCAGAAAGTGAGAGGAGAAGACACCTGACTTCAACATCTGGCCTCCACATGCTCACATGCACACACATATACCAACACCTACACAAATGCATAAACACACAGACATGCGTACACCACATACACACAAAGGACAGCAAGTATTTGTAATGAAAGGGGATAAGAAGAAAACATTCCTATAGCTGACAAAACACACTGTAGAGACAAGCCCACTAAGAAGATCAAAACTATTTCAAAAGGAGTACAAAGATCCAAAGAACATGATTTGAGACAGAAAAGTGTTTCAGAATTAGAAACGAGAAAAAATCACATCTGAAATGAAAAATGAAAAGGATTCCAAGGCTAAACTTTGTTAATGATGCCTTAAGGAAGTTGAAAATAATAAAAATAAGGAAGTAATAAAAGGGGGGAAAACAGTTAAGAAAATATCAAATATTTAATATAGACAAATGAGATACAGTATACAGAAAATAGATTATCCCTGGAATTGAGGAGAGGTGTGAGATGTGTAGGATAAGGAACCAGAACAAATGCTACAAGCTGTAATTCAAAAGAGCATCCTTCTTACAGTTAGGATGGTGGATGAGAAGCTATCTGTGTGACATGACAGAGAAGAGTCAGAAGAAGAAAGAGCAGACTACGCCAAAGAAAAAGAGAGGCAGAGCTTCAGAAAGTCACAGAGGTAGTCCTAAGACTGAGAATAAGCGTGGGGCAAAAGAAGGGTGATGTAGGGAAAACAGCCGGGCTAAACTCAGCTCCATCCATGTCATTTCCTGGCAGGGGGAGAGACAGAAGCCTAGCCCTAGAAGCAGTTGTGGAGAACAAGAGGGCTGGAGGCTGACAAGCCAAGACATCCAGGTGGCAGCCAGCTGGGCTCAGGCAGGTAGGTGCATGAGCAGGTAAATATAGCCCAAACCTCTGTGGCTAGAAGCAGACCTCATCGACAGAAAATTAACTTGGAGTTCAGTAGCTCTGAGCCTAAGGTCAATAGGTGGACCACCTCTAGAGCCACCTAGCTTCCAATTCTCACCATAGTCTGAAAACTCCAAAGCTCAGTGGACTACTTTGCATCTACAGCTGTGTCCCTCCAGGAGATATTCCTGCCTCTACTTCCCACATGCTGGGACTAAAGGCATGTGCCACCTTGCCTGGCTCTTTAATGGTTTTTTAAAAAATATTTTATCACTTTCAGTTGTGTGTATGTGTGAGAGAGATGTTGGATCCCCTGGAGCTGGATTTACAGGTGGTTGTAAGTTGTCCAATGTGGGTGTTGGGAACTGAACTCAGGTCCTTAGTAAGAGCAATATGTGTTCTTAACTGCCGAGCCATCTTTTCAGCCCCAGAAAACGTTTATGTTTTTGTTTTTTATTCTCCTTTATATATTAGTCTAATTTGTTTATGCATATTTCTTTTCTTTTCTTTTTCAGAGCTGAGGACAGAACCCAGGGCCTTGTGCTTGCTAGGCAGGCCCTCTAAATAAAGATTCCCCAAATAAAACCAGAAGAGATGTACAAGCAGACAAATAGGAAAATCACAGCACAGAAACACAAGAAACAAGAAAAAGCAATGGATCATGAGTCCTCCAAAAGATCACAACTCAACTACTGAATTCAGATGTTAAAATGGAAAAAAGGATGGCTGCCTAAGATTTCAAAAGTTTACCAGTAAAAATGATTACTGTCCTCAAAGAGGATGCAAACAAGCAGATGAATCCAATCCAGGAGCTGGAGAGGGGAAGTCAAGAGCATAGAAAACAAAGTCAGCAGCATGGGAGAAAAAGTCAGCAAGGACCTTGAGATTTTGAAGAACAAAAAAGCAAACAGAGAGATTGTAAAAGAAATTATAGCAGGGCCTGGAGAGATGGCTCAGCGGTTAAGAGCACTGACTGCTCTTGCAGAGGACCTGGGTTCGATTCCCAGCACCCACATGGCGGCTACAAACCATCCTTAACTCCAGTTCCAGGGGAATTCGAAGCCCTCTTCTGACCTCTACGGCATTGCACGACACGGGTGCACTCACATACATGCAGGCAATATACTCAACCTGGGCCTTGTGCATGTTGAACAAGCAGTCATTTACTGAGTTATGGCTCCAGCCCTCCAATCTAGAAAAAGAAATAGACATCCAAACACAAGAGGCGTTTATAATCCAAAATATATATGACAGAGACAATCCTTTCCATGAAATAGTATAGTCAATGTCGAACACACACACACACACACACACACACACACACACACACACACAAAACCAACAAGAAAAAGCCAGGCAATAGTAAAAGCTATAAAGGAAAGAGACCAGCTTAGGCAGTCACATCAGAATAACATCAGATTTCTCATCAGCAAACCTAAAAACTGGAAATGGGTGATCCAATATATTTCAGGGTTTACAAGTAAATAACTGCCAACTAAGATCACAATCCTCAGCAAAGTCATCTTTTCAAGTTGATGGAGAAATAAAGACATGAAGACAAGCACAGACTAAGGCAGTTATTTCTTCCAAGTCAGAACTGCAGAAGATACAGGGTTGCTTTACAAGTCTCAATCATGAGAGCATGGGAAAGAATAAATCTTATGAAAGGAACTGATGAACAAAAGAGAGCTAGCAAGAAATCTGTCAAGTCCAGCATGGTAAAACATTGACTACCCAATACTAATAGGACAGAAAGGAAGGAACAAACAATAATTCAACCAATTAGGAAAACAACCAGCAAAATGTAAAGTATTATTAAATATCTCTTAATAATAACTTTAAACATAACTGGCATCAATTCACCAATAAAGAGACCCAAACTGGCAGGTTCAATTATCTGTAAACATACCTCACTGGCAGACATCTATAGATGAGAATCGAGGCACAGAAGTCAGTCTCAGGCAAATGGAAACCTCAGACAAGCTGGTATAGCTATTCTGATATCTAATAAATAGACTTCAAACCAAAATTAGAAGAGATAAAGAATGCCAGTACATAATAATAAAGGAAAAACATTCATCAAGAAGATAGAACAATATATATCAGAAATTGGGATCCCAATTTTATGGAACAAACACTAATGTTCAAAAATGTCAGCTATGTTCTGATACAATAATGGTGATTGATCTCAATGCTCCACTCTCATGTCTAGATAGGCCATCCAATCTAAAAACAAAGAAACCTCAGTGATAAGCTACCTCACTGATCAAATAGACTTGGAAGTATCTACAGAATAGTCCTTCTGTCAGACACAGAATGCATCCCATAGAATCTTCTATAAAATCAACTACATTCTATGTCATAAAGTAAGACTTAACAAATATGAATTGAAAGATTTCGTGTATTATAGTAGAATAAGATCAACAATCACCAGCAAGGGAAAACAGCTACAGAAACCACACAGATATTTTGATGTTGAACAATACACTCTTGAATGATTAGTGAAGAAATTCCTTAAGGAATTAAAAATTCCTAGAATCATGTGAAAACAAAATCACAAATTACCTGAACTTTGGGGACATAACTAAGGTAGTTCTAAGAGGAGAGTTTATAGGTTTGAGTGCTAACATTTGCAACGGACCAGCCCAGACCGGGGCAGTTCAGTCCGATGGGAACAGGGTCGTCGAGAGGGTGGACAAGGAGTCGGCGAATGACAAACAGACACAAAGGAGCTTGATGAAAGTCTGAGTGTATTTTTGCAGCTGCAAGGTTTGAAATATATACAGCAAAGATTGCGAAAGTTCATCATCAGCATGACTGTTCTGTAATTAGTCACCTTCTAAGATTTTCAGTAAAAGTAAAACAATTTTTCCAACCTTCATATATAGCCAAAACACATTTCTCTATCTTATCAACCTGGTACTAGTCAGCAAACTCCTGCTTTATGATACTATGGTTTCTACTACCAGTTTTTATTACGTACTCAGAACTCTGCTTAGTTTTGTGTTTTTCAGGTCAAAACGACCTTAAACCACCAAGTACTTTCAATATCAACTGTGCATGATATTTCATTTTTAACTATTTGATAACATTCCTTGCTTATTTGTAGTGGGCCACCGGGCTTCCAAGTCATTCTTTAACCCCTTAGATCCTAAAAAATCATTTCATGTTAGGGACTTATGAAGCCATCTTTCCCAGCTATATTTCCAATCTTTAACTACTGTCTGTAGTTGCCTTTTAATGCTCTCTTGTTGATCTATTATCAAAAGACACCAAGGTGGTCTTAATCTTGCCAATTTATCCATGAATTGTAATGAATACCAAGAAACCCTTCTTCTATCTATATTTACTCATCTATGTCTCTCTTCTAAAATTCTGTTATTCCCTGGACTTTCCAGCATTAATTCTGCTTGACTACTTCTTGTTGCATTTAAAATAGCTTTCATTAATAGTGATGCGTCTGAAGGAAAAATTGTCTTTTGTGATTGAGTTCCTGAGAACTTTTCCTGTATACTAGGATAATATAAAGATATTAATAAAGGCAGTGACAGCGGTGCCAAGGACACCAGGTGCTTTCTGGGCCCCTGAAAGTCCATGATACAGTGACAGGCAGAAAGATAATAGCAAGTAAAAGCATGCCAAGTATACTGCATGTTTTTAGCACAGCCAATTCCAAGAGGCAACCTTCCTTGAAGTTCCAGCCTCAACCCACGGAGGATCTCACGCGGGCTTCATTGGAGATGGCGTGACAAACATTGAAAAAGCAGAGACTTTAAATAAGACTAATGATATGCTTCAAGATGTTCCAAGAACAAAAATAAGTGAATGCAAAGCAGCAGATGGCAAAAAATAGCAAAGATCATGGCAGAAGCTAATGAAATGGAGAAAAAATGACAGTGCATAGAATCAACAAGATTAATAAATCACCAGCTGAATTAAAAGAAAAAGAAAAGATACAAATTAATTAAATTAGAGATGGGAAGTGGGGCTATTACAGCATATTCCAATGAAATCCAGATGATCAGGGCCAAAAGAAAAGGCCCTGGTAAATCTAGAAGAAATACACAAATTTATAAACCAATATGACCTACAAAATCAAAAGAATATAAGCAACTTAGAACATAACAAGCAATGAGGTTGAAGCAGTAGTAAAAAAAAAAAAATCACCCATGAAGAAAAGTCCAGATGGATTCAATCTATCAAACCCTTCAAGAGGTAAGACCAGTGTTTCTCAAACTCTTTCACAAAATACAAGCTGAAGGAACTTATGATGGTTGGTCTTGATTGTCAACCTGATGGGATTTGAATTACCTAGGAGATACATCTCTAAGCATGTGTGTGAGGCTGTTTCCAGAGGGATAACTGAGGAGGGAATACTTACCCTCAAAGTGAGTAGCAATTCCAATGGGAGGCCTAGATATTAAAAGGTCTGAGAAAACAGTGGTGTCACCTGCCCTCCTCCTGTACAGCAAAAGAAACCATAAGCACAGTGAAGAGATGGTGTACAGAATGAGAGAATATTTTTGACAACTATACATCTGACTGGGGATGTATACAGTTTCTAGAATCTAGAAAGAAATTTTAAAAAAGTAAATACCCCAAACTCCCTGAATCATTCAGTTAATAAATGGGCTAACAAATTGGATAGTCCTTAAAGGAAGACATACAAAGGGTCGGTAAATACTAGAAAAGTGTTCCACATCCTTAGCTATCGGGGAAATGCAAATTAAAACTGCTTTAAGATTCTCCCTTACCCCAATCAGAATTGCTATGATAAAGAAAACAAAGGACAACAAATGCTGAAGAGGATGTATAGAAAGAGGAACATTTATTGCTGGACTCTGTAAACTGGTATAATCACTATGGAAACCAGCAGGGAGGTTCCTCAAAAAACTGAAACTAGAACTATCATATGATCCAGCTATACCGTGCCCTAAGGAGTTTAAGTCAGTTCACCACAGAGATACTTGCACACCCATGTTTATTGCTGCTCTATTCACAATAGGCAAGATAGAGAACCATCTATCAACACCATCAACAGATTAATGGGTAAAGAAAATAGGATATATATATATATATATAATGAAATGTTATTCAATTGTAGAGAATAAAATTAGGACATTTGCAGGTAAATGTATGGAACTGTGTTAAAGAAAAAAGCCAGACTCAGAAACACAGTATCACATATTTTCTATCATAAGCAGAATCTACACGCATGTGTGTATGTGTGTGTGTGTGTGTGTGTGTGTGTGTGTGTATGTGTGTGACAAGAAAGTAAAAAAGGGAACCCTGAGGGGAAGAAGAAGTCTAGGAGGAGGGGAGAGACAACAAGTGTGAGTAATTAATCAGAACTTACCAGCATCAGGACACATTCCTCTAAAACTATGAGTCTAAAGAAAGAAAAATAAAGTATCTCTGGGCAGCTATATAAACAAAGCCAATGAGTTTGGGTGAAAAGAACTAGATTATCATAATTTTTGGCAGTAACATTTTATGCCAGAAGAAAACCAAGTAACATATTTGAAGTGTGAAAAAAAAAAGTGAGATGATGTGACAGACTGAAACCTATCACACATGCGTAAACCCATCAGGAGGACGTAAGTGTATTTTAAGAAACTGAGCCAGTGTATTTTAAGAAACTGAGCCAGTAGTCCCTTTGGGTTAGGAAACAAATTCATTTGAATGTGGCAAATAAAAGGGAAAACCCGATTGTCCTGTTGCGAAGGATGAGCTAGATTGCTGAACAGATGAAGGAAATGGAAGCTTTTGGAACTTTGGGCTGGAAAACCCATTGAGTGCTTACAGTTTGTTGCTGTGGAGCTTGGAAGAGTTCTGCTGAAAGTTCAGAACAATTGAGGCCTGACTTGTGAAGCTTCAAAGGGAAGCAGAGACTCTCAGGCCTGTTTGTGTGATATCTTGAATTAAGAATCTGTGGGTTCCAGTGAGCTGGGGCTGAAGAATCAGCTGTGATTAAGAAGTGAAACTGTTATTTTACTGGAACAGTTGCTGCTGGTTAGCTGGGGCTGAAAAATCAGCTGTCAGTAACAAGAGACCAGCATCCCTGTGGCAAAATATTCTTGGAAACATTTCCTCAGGGTCAGTGTACAGAAGCTGTGATCTAGAAAGGGGCCCCAGTCTCCATCTCAAGCTGGAAGCAGGCCTTGGTAATGTATAAGAGTCTCCTGCATGGTTCTGGTGTTGAAAGTGTGAAGGGGTCACAGAGAGCAGCTGAGACTTGGTACCCTGAGAGGCCAGGAAAGGCCACTAGTGAAGGTAAAGCCTCAGTTGCTGTGAAGACCCCCAGGACTGAAGGGGTCATGGAGAGAATCTGAGGTGTGGCACCCAGATAGGCAAGAAGAGGCCATTGGTGAAGGCGCAACCTCATTTTCGGTGGAGAATCCAGCATTTTAAAGATGCCAGGACCATGGGCTGACCACCAAGGGCAGCAACAGATGTGGAATGGAGCTGACCTGTGCCTGAGAGTTAAGCTGTGTGAGCTGTGGATGGCAGAGTCAGAGAAGTAGAGCTGCCAAAACCCTTTGGAGCCCAGAAGATGGTGAGTGAATCCCAGATGTCCAACCTTGAGTTACTTTGCTTAGGTTTTGCTTAGGTGTGCCCAGTTCTTCCCTTTCGAAACAAGGCAATTCCTGTTTTAGACTTTATAAGAACCCACAGTTAAAGAGACTTTTAAAGAGACCATGAATTTATGAGTGTTTGTATTTTTTAATGACTGTGGGACTTTTAGGGTTGTATTGTCTTATGTTCTGATAGTGTTAATATCATATCTTGGGGACAAGAAATGGAAAGGTTGTGGTTTAATAGTTATGTGTTTGTGTGTCAAGTTGACAAGAGGTCAACTGTGCTGGATATCTTCAGTTGTCGTTTTGACACACCTGGGTTGAGGGAGCCTCAATTGGGGAATTTCCTCCATTGGACTGGCCTGTGGCCATGTCTGTGAGGCATTTCTTGATTGTTGAGTGATGTGGGAGGGCCCAGCCTACTGTGAGTGGTACCACCCCTGGGCAGATGGTCACATATTGTATAAGAAATCAGTTTGGATAGGTTTGCAGTGTGGTGTCAGCTCTCTGGGTCCAACTGCCATGGACGCTACTTAGACTTGGTGCTGCCAGTCTCACTCCTTGTCCCCTAGTCTGTAGTAGTGAACATGGCCTCAGGAGTGCAAGCTGCTGATGAAGTATGTTGCATTTTTTATGACATGAAAGTTTGGAAATGCTCTACAGCAGAAAAAAATGAAGAAAAGAAAGACGGCTTCTTCTTTTTTTTTTTTTTTTCTGTCTCAGTGCAGACAAAAAGTACATAATTGTTGAAGAAGGCAAAAAGATCTTGGTTGGAGATGTTGGTCTTACCATAACTGATCCTTTCAAGCATTTTGTGGGAACATTTCTTGAAAAAGATTGTCCTTATGCTTTGTATGATGCAAGCTTTGAAACCAAGGAGTCTAGAAAGGAAGAGTTGATGTTTTGAGTGTGGGTGGGGGAGGACACTAGAACTAGCAACTCTGAAAAAGTAAAATGATCTATGCAAGCTTGAAGGATGCCATCAAAAAGAAATTCCAAAGTATAAAGCATGAATATCAAGCAAATGAGCCAGAACACCTCAATCGGACTTATATTGCTGAAAAGCTAGGTGGCTTCTTAGTTGTAGTTTTGAAGGAAGCCCTTTGTAGATCATTGGTCAGTCAGTGCCACAAACTGAAAGCTTCCATGTTTATTGCTATTCTTGCTATATAGGTAAAGCTGATATATTAGGCCAGGGTCTCACTGAGGGGGAGCTGTCTTGTCATTTTTTAGAGTAAGCTAGATGTTCTATGGACTTGTATGAAGGCACTGCCCTAAATAAATCTTGCCTCTAAAGCTTCATTGATGTGGAATTAAATTCTTTTTGGCCAAATCCATTTTTTGATGAGTTGACGTGTAAAGATTTTTGTTCAGCTCAGGATTTCTAATAATACAGTACAAAACAATGAGAAGAGAACGCCAACATCCTGTTAACCTCAGCAGTTACTTTGTTTCTTTTGCTTAGAGAATTGCTCATAATCTGTTTATAATTTTATCCTCAAATTGTCTATTCTTCCTTGACTTGAATAAAATAATGTGATATTATGCTCTTTGTAACATATAATAACACTAATATATACTCCCAGCAGGAAGACTAATCCAGACAGTCTTTAATTTCTACCAAATGTGTCCTAAGACCACCTAAGAATTGTGTCCACTTAAACTTCACTCTGATCTTGCAAAGCACCAGAACAAGCACACTGCTGGAATGCTGGCAGAAGCCCTGTACCTGTATGAGAGGCTCCGGTGGGCTGGGAAAACTGCTTGAGTGACCTCACATCTTAGAAATCATGGTATATCCTCAGGAGAATGTTTAATATCTAGTCATAACTAATTATAATGCAGATTAGGGTTTCATTGTAGTCTGCATCTGGTACAACAAGCTGTGGAAGCATGTTGAGGATGTTTCTTTTAGGGCCTGGAAGATGTACATTCCTAGAGCAGTTTACCAACTGTATATGAAATGGGAAGCAGTACCATGGATGACACTCATGGGACTACCCAAGACACTTGGAAGTGATTGTTATTAATATCACAGGCTTGACATGTTAACATCACAGGCATGACACCAAACCATGTAGAGATGCACAAACAATTGAACTTAAAAGTAGCAATATTGGCTTTATGTAATAAAGGAAGCATTTGTAACTTTGAAAAAAGCAGGTTGAGTACCAGCCAGGGGAACAAACCAGTAAGCAGCATTCCTCCATGGCCTGTGCTTCCTTCCCTGAGTTCCTACCTTGGGATCCCTGATGAATTATGACCTGGGAGATGTAAGCTAAATAAACCCTTTCCTCCCCAAGTTGGTATCGGTCAGAGTGTTTTGTCACAGCAATGGAAAAACAAACTGGAACAGGACTCATCTCTTTATGAAGTATTCCTACAAGCAAACCAAAAGAAATAATAGAATTTGGATGTTACAACTTTATTTACATTAATTAATTTGTATAGGGGTTGGGCATGATACACATTAGGAAGTCAGATGACAACTTGTGTGAGAGTCAGTTTTCTCCTGGGATCTTTGGATCAAACTCAGGTCATCAGGTTTGGCAGCAAGTATCCTTACCTGCTGAATCATCTCACCACCCCACATTATAACTATTGATCGATGAATGAAGGAATCAATCAATT
>NW_008353482.1:2864745-2874231 GCF_000622305.1 Nannospalax galili | reverse complement strand
TATGACCTGGGAGATGTAAGCTAAATAAACCCTTTCCTCCCCAAGTTGGTATCGGTCAGAGTGTTTTGTCACAGCAATGGAAAAACAAACTGGAACAGGACTCATCTCTTTATGAAGTATTCCTACAAGCAAACCAAAAGAAATAATAGAATTTGGATGTTACAACTTTATTTACATTAATTAATTTGTATAGGGGTTGGGCATGATACACATTAGGAAGTCAGATGACAACTTGTGTGAGAGTCAGTTTTCTCCTGGGATCTTGGGATCAAACTCAGGTCATCAGGTTTGGCAGCAAGTATCCTTACCTGCTGAATCATCTCACCACCCCACATTATAACTTTTGATCGATGAATGAAGGAATCAATCAATTGAGCATCAACATCTGCTGAGACAACAAAAGACAAGAACACATGGGTGTCTTGATGGGTGGGGTGACACCATCTGGTCAGAGGCATCAAACTGTCAGCAGAGCTTGGAGTCCTGGGAAGATACTGCCCATCACTGCTGCCAGTGGCCCAAAGAGCTCCTTTCTGTTTTAGTAACCTCCACTCAGGTAAAGCTGGGCAATTGACTATGCCACAGAAAAGAATTTTAGGACGAACCAGGTTGAAGCAAAGTCAGCATGTATAAGGGAGAGTACACACTTTAGATTTAAGGACAGACACTATGTAATCCAAAAGTGGATTTGAACTCTTTTTTAGCCAAGGTCTCCCTGTAGCTCCAGCTGGCCCGGAACTCACTATGTAAACCAGGCTGGCCTCCATCTCATGCCTGCCTCTCCTTTTCCAGTGGTGGGATTAAAGACATACACCACAATGCCTGGCTGCATTTGAGCTTTTTAAGAGAGAGTCACTCTTAGATGTCTTTGTGGTGGCTATATTTATGATTCTGTGGCTTTCTAAGTTATGTTGTTAAAAGGATGTGATTTACAACAAGGCTTAAAGATTATACAAAGCTTAAATTTAAGTAATTTTTAAAATTAGGTTAAAAATGTGAGCTGGTTTGCTTATTTTTCTTATCTTAAAAAATTTCCTTTTGAAAATAAAATTATAGGGTGGCCTTAGAAGCTGTATTACTTAGATTTAGGGATGAGTGAGGAGTGCTAATATGGTAAAACTCAAGGTCACACACATTCTGGAGTGGTTTATTTGCTGTTTTAGCATCCTTGTTTGAATGTCTTTAGGAAAACACACTTTTTTTGCTGGCAAATTTGGCTTTATCAATTCTGTTGAAATTCTTGGCTCTCATTCAGAAAGAAAGGCAAATGAGATTCCAGGCTGAGGGGCTTCTTTTTCTTCTCCTGTCCCTTAATTTTCTTTTTATTCTACTGAAAACCCAAGTCTAAGCAGTCCTGTGACTCCCCCTGCCAGTGTGCAGGACCTGAAGAATGTGCCAAACTTCTCATGAGTATCCAAGATGTAAAATGTATTCTAGAGGGGACTTGGGAAGCCAAGGCCCATGATCTTCACCAAATAAACTGTAAGGAAGAGATTGAGACTGATGGGCAATCAACAGATTAATACAGATTTAAAAGAACTTCAAGTAAAACCAAAAACAGATACCACAGTGCCAAGGAACGTGCAGATGGCACAATTGCAATGAAAGACAAGTCACTTTAAAGCACACCAGCAATGATTTTCAAGTTCCTGTGTCCCACCCCTTGAATCTGAGGTGGCTTTAGTGATGGCAATTGTAAGTAAGCAACAGAACTCAGAGCAGAGTGAGTCTGCCTGACTTCTGTCACAGAAAACGCTGATGCTTCCTCCCTGCTTGAAGCTACACTCACTTTTGGAACCCAGCACCACCATGTGAGAAGTCTAATTACTATGAAGAAACCTGGATCTCCTTGGGAGACTGGCCAGGTGCTCTATTCCAAGATGGAGATCTCAGATAAATGCCAGTCTCTGCTTTCAGGAATGTATTAAAATGTCTCCAATAGGATTTTGACCCCTAATTATTGAGTCACCTCTAGATGCTGAGTCTTTCCCAAAAGGCTATGGCATGGAGACCATGATGTGCTGTTGTTGACCTGTCCTGGCTTGCAATAAGCAATTGTTGGCATTCCTTCCCATGTCCACGCTTGGGGTGCCACACTGGTAGGTTGAAACTGGCAGGAGCATTTATACCACAGAATCAGCAAGCATTCAAATCAGGATGTTGATTAGCTGCTGTGTCTGTGGATTCCTGACCCTCAGAATTCCTGAGCTGAATGAGTGGCTTAAGCCTTGATAAGACAAGTGCCACAAATCTTAGGAAGACTTAAGGGGATGGGGCATATGTCCCTCACCCAAAGCAAGGTAAGAGAACTCTCAGCAAAGGGGCCCTGTGTGATGGACAGAGTGGAGAATTCCAGAGATAAGCTATATTTTCCTTAGACAGCTCTGTTGAGTATAGATCCTCAAGCTGTTTGGAGAAATCTTTTCCTTTCTAGGACTCAAGAAATGCTGAAAGTTTTTATTTGCTTATTTATTTCTATTTTATGAATATGATGAGTGTTTTGCCTGCATGTATGTGAGTGTAAAATGTGTAAAATGCCCGTGGAGGAAAGAAGGTATCAGATCCTCTGGAAGTAGAGTTATAGACAGTTGTTCGTTGCCATGTGGGTGCTGGGAACTGAACCCAGTTCCTCTGCAAGAGCAACCAGTGCTCTTAACTGCTGAGCCATCTCTCCAACCCCCAAATCTGCAAGTTTTTGTTATTAAAAGGCAAGGTTTAGGAATGAGAGAAGATGCAGTAGCTACAACACGGGTTATACACATCAGGAATGAATACTCTCCATGCAGCAATATGAAAACAAGTAATAGTTTTACTTACTAAATAAATGTTATAATTTATTAATTTCAAAGACCCCCCCCAACCAGGTAGGATAGATCAGTTCTTTGATAAGTTCAGCACAGTTCAGGGGTTCTCATCTATTAAAATCTCAGTCCTATTTTTTTTTTCTTCTGTGTTGAATAACTTTATTTTTTTTTAAACTTTTACAAAAACTTTACTGAGAATTTCATACATGTATATAAAGTGTTTTGATCAAATCCATGCCCACTCCCTCCCCTCCAACATTCCCCTCTCTGAAGAGGTAACCCTGAAATCTTTTAAGGATTAGATACAAGCTCCCAAATACTTTTGACATTTTTGGCCTTTGGAACAGAGTATGTTGCTAACAGGCCCAAGTACATTTTGGCTTTTAGCCAGGAAACTGGCTACATTTCTTTGGAGTCTTTTTACCCTAAGTGCCTAGCCAATTCCTACCTCCTATTCTTATCACACCATCCTCTGAAGGGGCTACCCAAATTGCTAATAGTTTTTTGGAATGGGGACGCAGACCACTCTGGCTTCTTCCATGCTGAGCAGGGACACAGGGTGAGGCCATTGGAGTCTCAGTCTTATTTTAAGAAAAAGATTCAATGTTATTCCTGTGTAATCATACCTGCTCGCTACCTTTAGCATTAGTGGTGATTTGAGTGTTTCCCGTAGGCTCCAAGTATTTGGGCACTTGGTCCCCAGTTTGTGGTGCTCTTTGGGGAGAGTAATGGAACCTTTAGGAGGCGTGACCATGTGGAGGAAGGAGTTGTCTGTCCTAATAAAACCCCCAACCTTTCCTTTGTTCTCTGAGGTACTAGATTCTATCCTCTCCACAGCATGTGTCCCATTGCAATCCTATTCTTTATTCTCAAAAAAACATTCCCTTATCAGGCATCCATCTCTTTATTCTGTGGAACTTCAAGCTGAAGCATAACACCTCGGGTTCTCAGCGCTGAGCAGTCTCTGGTTCTTGAACCTATAGCCTCTAGATTTTACCAACAGCTTGGCACAGACCATTATTTAGAGAAAGATACAATAATTTGGTTTTTGTGTTGAGGACTACAATGACAAGAAAATGTATATTGTGTAACCTCATATGTGACTCTCAGTCACCCTACATTATTAGATATTTGATATAATTGTGTACTTTCTCCCTTTGTGAAATCTAAAACATAAAATCAATAAAACCCCTCATAAAACATGACATGTACAGCTCACTTCTTAACACATCTTAATCTCATTTTCTCTCTTTATCTTGTGTCTGCCTTCTCTTTAATTTTTCTTACTCTTTAAATGATTCAATGAAGGCTAAAGTACCTCAGGTCTCTGTTAGGTTGTTAGGTGGCTTCAGGAAAAAAGAGATCGTGCAATCTTGTATACTGATTAACTAATTATCTCCATTAGCATGGTGTCTTTTTCTTCTTCTTTTTTTTTTTTTTTTTTTGGCCCCAGACTCACTATGTGACCAGGGATGACCTTGAACTTCTGATCTTCCTGCATCCACCTCCTTGGTGCTGGGATTACAGGTGTGCACCACTTCACAGTGGGTTTGAACTCAGGGGTTTTAGTTTTACTAAGCAATCAAGTACTAATACAACTACGCTTCAGCCCCAGCTTGGCACAGCATCACTTTCCTTAGATTCTACTCCAACAAACAACTTGGTTTCCTAAATTGTGCTAACAAAATACTTTAAGTACATTACAATTTAAATTAAGTCCAGATTTCTACCATTTTAAAATGAAAACATTTTCAGAAATTGATGATGTTTTAATGGTCAAAATGGCACCCACCGGGGGTTGTGTGATTTTTGTTATTTGTATTTCATTGTTTTAATCAAACAAAAAAACCACACTAGCATTCAGTTTCTGTGGAAGTTTTCTCCTGCTTGGCCTTTGGTTCCTCAGGTGTGACTGCAGACACAACTACTAAGCTACTTACACTGCCAGCAGGTCCAGACCTGTCTAACCTGCCAGGGGTGGCTTTGACATTCCAAGGATGGCTATGTAAACTTCTTGACCTTAGACATGGGAACCCCAGCGTTTGGTGTGGTTTCACGGACAGTAAGTTTTCCTTCTCAGTCCTGTCAGTGACAGCGAGGGATAAACGGGAGATCGGAGAAGCTGTGTGGGAAGCAAAGCTCTGGCCCTCGTCTGCCAACTGCTCTCTGCGCTCAGCTTGTACTGCAGCTTCGGACACCATGCAGGGGATGTCTGTGCTGCGCGAGCGCGTGATCCGTTGAACTTGGCACTTCCATTCTGTGGAGTGGAAATTCCACGCTTGGTCCATGATGGAACTGTACCCGACACTCCAGTTCTTGAGGCCTGGGACCAGCTTTCTTCCCTCGGAGTAGACAAAGCTACTGGGCTTAGCCTGTTTGCAGGTGCTGGCCGCTTCTTCGGGGTACCGGCCTGCCAGTTTGCTTTCTTCCAGAGGATAGGAAAGGGTGCCTTCCATGGTCGTTTCCACCATCAGCTGAGTGCTTGCAAAGTCTGCTTTGTTCTGTCGGGGCATAACAGCTGCTGAATTGAGACTTGGGGCAATAGTGTCTGGTCTTTCACAGTCAGCCTGCCTTTCATCATCTCCGGCTGAAATCCCGATGTCTGGACCTAATTTGGGCTGGGTGCTGGAGCCCTCCACTGCCAGCCGGCTGCGGCCTGGGGTTGTGGGCGGGCTGGGGCCCGCGGGAAAGTGCAGGCTGCTCTGCTGCTCCGGGGCAAGGCGGCTTTTCGCATCCTCGTCCTTAACACGGAAGGAGCAGGTTTTCTTGCAAAATGCTGTCCCTGGAGACAAGAGAGAAGGCTCCTCAAACAGCACTTCCTCCCCGTTGAAATGGTAACGGTACAAGCTGTAGCCGTCTGCGCTGTTGATGCTGCCCTGCCGCAGCAGGTAAGTTGCCTCGCCTTCTGAGGATGCGCGCGAGCGCGCCTGAATCAGGTCCGAGCTGTCTATGCCCGCCAGATTTTCCAGAGCGTTCACCATCCTGCCAGAGAGCTCTTCGAGCTGGGAGAGTCGAAGATCAACAGTCTGTAGAGAAGTTTTCATGAAATTTTCTCTTTCGTTGATTTCCTCCAACCTCATCGACATATTTTCAACCCTAGTAAATACAAAGGGATAGAACTGTCAAATTGAGATAAATTCAGTATCAAAAATAATAAAGATTATGTCGTTGGTGTATGATCTTCCAGGCTTTTGAAAATATGGGCTTTGCTGGGCCTACTAGTGCACTTTGCCGATCCCTAATACAAACAAGTAATCAAATTACAATAGCAGTGATAGGCAATAATAGTTAACATAGTGTGTTACCTGATAATCAGGCAGGCACTCTGCTAAGAGCCTTCTGACTCACTAACAAGTGTCTATTCAGGTGCTAGTCTATGCATATCTAATCCCTAAACAGCTCTGTGAGGATCCCTAAACAGCTCTGTGAGGAAGGCACTGCTATCAGCCCCTTTCACAATGAGGAAATAAAGCTTTGGAAACTGTCAGTGACTTGCTAGAGGCCATGCAGCTAATAAGCACTGGATATAAGATTTGAGGACAGATGATGTCACTGGTACAGTTGCTGTAGCCTTTGCCTCTCAGCTGGTTCCTCACACTGCCATAGTAATAAAGATATTGTGGTGGTTAAGTTTGATGGTCAACTGGATTGATAAGAAACTTTTCAAGAACCTTGGGCACTAATGAGGCATGCCTTTGGAAGTACCTGTCAAGGGCATTTCCAGAGAGTATTAATTGGGGGGGCGCGGGTTGCTGTGAGCAACACTATCCCATGGGTTGGGGTTCCCAACTAAATAAAAAGAGTAGAGGGAGAAAGCCACTGCACCATTACACTGACATCATTATGCAGGCATCCCCTTTTCTGTGTTTCCTGATCCACTAGATGTGAGCAAGCTCCAATCTCCACAGTACCATACCAGCCACCGTGTCTTCACTCTGCAATGTACTGTACTCGGCATTCTGAGCCAAAATAAATCCTTACTCCCTTAAGTTGCTTCCTGTCAGGTATTTAGCCATAACAACCAGAAAATTAAATACTGAAAATATACTACACTCCCCAATGTATCTACCAGAGACTGCTTCCAGGACCCTCATGGGTACTAGAATCTTTTGCATGCCCAAGTCCTTTGTAAAGTGGCATGGTAACTGTATATAACCTGCACACATTCTCACACATACTATAAATCATCTCTAGATGATTTACAATGTCTAATGTAAGTTCTGTGTAAAAATGTGCTCCACTATATTATTTAGGAAATAACAAAAAAAAAGTCTGTATATGTCTGGTATAGAGGAAATTTTAAAATTATTTCCTTAAATTTTTATTACATTGTGTGTGTGTGTGTGTGTGTGTGTGTGTGTGTTTGGGTATGCATGTGTCATGGCAAACATGTGGAGGTCAGAGGACAACTTGCAGAGTCACTTCTCTCCTTGCCCTTTATGAGTCCCCCAGGGATGGGTCTTGGGTGGTCAAGTTTGGTGGCAAGTGCCTTTACTCATTGAGCCATCTTGTCCTTCCTTAAAATATATCTCCAGTCTGAGGTTGTTGCTTCCACAGATGCAGAACCCACCGATGTGGAGGAAGAAATGTAATAACACTTGGTCTTAGTAGTTTTACCTATGGCTACCAACAATAAATGGTTACAACAAAATAAATTAAAATCATTATTGGAAGTTCAAGGAATTCAGAAAATGAATTGTTAATAGTAAAGCACAGAGTATTATATAACTTATTTGAAGGATAGTGGATCATTAAATTGCCTGCATACCAACAACTTCAAATTATTATTTATATTTAGTAATATTCCCTTAGTGAGGTTACACAAGAAAATATTGTGGAAAATTATGTCTGATAGTAAATTTTCAAAAAATCTCCTAGATGATCAAGCAACTAGCTTATGAAACTATAATGCTGCTTGGATTGAAACCTGATGAAACAGACCTTGTTTTGTATTTTCGACATGTACAGTGTAGATTCTTTGACTAGTTTTATGAAATGTAACTCTAAGAGGCAGTGGGATCTGCCCAGGATTTTGAACTGCCTTCTAAACGTTGAATCTGTCCCAGGGATGAGGGTGGGAGCCCTAGCTCCTGTTGGGCAGTGTGGTGACTTATCCAGGCAGTTTCCTCCCTGAATGATGGCAAAATCATGATGTGGCGCCATTATGCTTTTATTTTTCTCCCAAATTTCTTAAGAGAATGCATGCAGTTTATGTAATAACTTGACTTGTAGTGCAGTCTGTTTCTAGAAGGTCTTTGTTGTCCTGGTTTCATATCCTTGTAAAGTTCTTGTGTGTTCTGCTTGCTTTCCTCAGACCTCTGTGATGGTCTGCCCTCCCCTTTTCTTATCATCTGGGCAGTGCCCGCTGCTCTTCTTTGCACTGTGGTCTCTGCTCTGTGCCCTAGTATGTCTCCTTGTGCCACACACACTTGCCACAGTTCTAGCAACCTCGTCCCACGTTTGCCCAGTTTGCCCTTTTACCAGTGCTGCTCCTTTGTTGCCCACATGGACAGCTGCACTCTAATGCATGGCAGGGTCCTAGCTTCTGTCTTTAACTCTTTTCTTGGGAAGAGAACTATTTATATGTCCCTTAGGAAACCACATCATTTGAGCAGGAAGGGTCTGGCTTCCTGGAAGCTTGCCACCAAGCAGAACCAATTCAGCCAGGGCGAGAAGCCCTGGCTTCCTTATGGTAAAGCCTGCCTCTATCGGGTACTTAAGTTCTGAGGATTCCCTCTTCTTTTGTCCTTGAGGGATCCAAAGAAGACTATCTCACTGTAAATTTTCTGCTCTTTCTGATGAAGACTTAGCATTCTCTGTTGAATATAACGCTTTGCTCCCATTATCTCTATTACCTTTAATGATTCTTTTTGTATTAAAACCACGTTGCCTCTGTAACAGTCAAGCTTGAAATCCTTTAACAAATATGACAATAAAAGATAATGAATTACCTAATTGATAACAACATTGCCAGCCACTCACACAGAAAAAGAACCGACAAAGTCATTGGTTCTCTGTCTCCCTTGTGCTCTGGCTCTCCTAAACCTTCTCTCTAAACCTTCCTCCCAGTGCATTGAATCTGGTCCTGGCCTTTGGAAGGGATCCCATTTTGGTCTCTCAAAACTCCCATCTGCAAGGCAACTCTCTACCTGAAGCTGAGGAAGAAAGGTTTTATGATATGACAGAGGTCAAGAAAATTGTCAGATGCTTGATTAGAATTTGTGAACAGCTGCCATATGGAGACAGCAAACTAGAAACCCCTATGCCATGTCAAGGGAGGATGACCTGAGGTGACATTCTTTTTGTTTCAGTTTTGCTTGTTTGTTTTCGCTTTTTCTCCCCATTTTCTTTTTAGATATTTGAAATGCAACTTTATTTTGATTCTAAATGAAAGGAATGAAAATGACAGTAACAGACAAGATTTCACCATTGAATACTGTGATGCAGCTATAGCAATCTTTTTTTTTTTTTTTGGTCTTTTTGAGACAGAGTCTCCCTATAGCCCCAGCTGGCCTGAAACTTACTATGTAGACCAAGCTGGTCTGCAACTCACAGAGATACACCTGCCTCTGCCTCCTGAGTTGGAATTAAAGGCGTGCGCCACAACACCCGGTGGGTGTAGAAATCTTATCTTCAACATTCAGGAAGGAAACAACTGTGTTCCAAAAAAAAAAAAAAAAAA
>NW_008353482.1:2853169-2864734 GCF_000622305.1 Nannospalax galili | reverse complement strand
ATGAGTGTATTGCCTGCATGTATGTGAGTGCACCCGTGTCGTGCAATGCCACAGAGGTCAGAAGAGACCTTCGGATTCCCTTGGAACTGGAGTTAAGAACGGTTCGTAGCCACCATGTGGGTGCTGGGAATCGAACCCGGGTCCTCTGCAAGAGCAGTCAGTGCTCCATCTGTCCAGCCCCGTGAAGGTATGTTTTTAACTGCTGCATTCACTCCAAAGCCCATTCATCCCCTTCAGCATCCCAAAGAAGAAACACTTCTGCCTAGCTGGATAAGGAGGCACACACTGCATCACCGATCTCACAGGACTGCTGCCGCAAAACTAGACCTCTGACTCAGGACTCCAGTTCACTTTCTCACAGGTTATCATCCTCATCCTGGGGGTCAGTCGTCTGAGCAACCTCTAAATTATGCTCATACCCTGCTGACTCTCCCATTTTTTGAGAAAGGGTCTCATTATGTTGCTCAGACTTGTCTTTAATTTGTTGGCCTTCGCCTCCTGAGTAGCTGGTACTGGGGATGTGAGCTACCATCCATACTGAGTTTTATAGCACATATGGAAGAAAAAGCGGGGGGGGGGGGGGGAAGAAGCTTGAGTTAGTTTTATGAAATGATTAACCAGAAGGACAAATGATGAGCTATCTTTGTCAGTTATGTTTTGAGACTTCTCACAAACAGTGGAGTCCACACAGTGGTTCCACAAGGAAATGAAAGACTATGCACTTGACATCTTTTAACATACTGAGTTGCTAATATAAGGGGCCTCTATTCGTTATCATAGAGGTTCATAGTAAAATATGGTTAATCAACAAATACATTGGTTTAGCTTTTTAAATTTTATTTATTTAATTATTTATTTATTAATCTTGCTGTATAGCCCAGGCTGGCCTGAAACTTTCTATGTTGCCTTAGCATGGCCTTGAACTTACGTTCCTCCTGCCACAGCTTCCCAAGTGTTGAGATTACAGGTGTACAATACACACTTATCTAGCTTTGGAATCTTTTTAAAAATGTATTATTTTTATTTTACATGTATGAGTGTATTGCCTGCATTTGTGTAAGTGCACCCATGTCATACAATGCCAGAAGAGGTCAGAAAAGGCATCAGATCTCCTAGAACTAGAGTTACAGATGGTTGTTAGCCACCATGCGGGTGCTGGGAATTGAACCCAGGTCCTCTGCAAGAATAGCCAGTGCTCTTAACTGCTGAGCCATCTCTCCAGCTCAGCTTTGTACATCTTTACTTGGCTTTCCTTTCAGCATAGAGTGATGTATTTTTCAGCACAGCACAAGAATATTGAAGCATTCTAGGTCCAAGAGATTTGCTTGTCTTTCCCTTTAATTAAGTTGACTCCCTTTAAAAGATGCATTTATGATCTGAATATGCTATCATGCTGATAACGTTATAAGAAATGATCATTGTTTGGTGTTTTATACTAAGATCTATGATCCATTTTTAGTTAATTTGTGTATGTGTTGCATTCCATTTTTCTGCATGAGAATGTCAAGCCCAATTCTCTGAAAAGACTATCCATTCTTCACTGAATTATTTTTGCAGATTTCTGGGAAAAACCAATTGGTTCTATTTGACTAAATCTACTTCTGGACTTGAGTCTCTTCTATTTATGTGTTGGATCTTCTACTAATACCATGTTGTCTTTCAGTAACCTTGGAGGAAGCCTTAAAAACTGGATAGTATTATTCCTGTAATGTTCTTTTTCAAGATTGTTTTAGCTAGGCTAGCTTCTTTGCTGTTCTGCTTAATCTTTAAGAAAGAGTTAGCCTATCCCTAGAAAATATCCTGTTGCAATTAAGCTATATAATGCATTAAGTCTGCAGGACAATTTGGTGCTGCCGCCTGTACTACACAGAATCTTCAAATACATGAATCTGGTGCATCTCACCGTTTAAGCCATTTTTAATTTTTTATTTCTTCCATCAGCATGTTGGAATTTTCTGTAGACAGACCCCATGCATATTAGATTTATATATACC
This sequence comes from Nannospalax galili, assembly GCF_000622305.1. Taxonomy (NCBI): domain Eukaryota; kingdom Metazoa; phylum Chordata; class Mammalia; order Rodentia; family Spalacidae; genus Nannospalax; species Nannospalax galili. Next base: position 2,862,740 of record NW_008353482.1, on the reverse strand, counting down.
TACTTCTTTTTATCAGAGCACCTGTAGCTAAGCATGTTTCAGGTCCACTTATGCATTGCTAGTCTATAGAAATAAGATCAACTGTTATGTGTTGGTCTTGCATTCTATTGTCTTATTTATTACTTTTAGGAGGTTTCTGTTCCATTTTGTTACCTGAAGATATTGTGTTATTTTCTACATAAATACTCATGCTTTTTACAAATAGGAATAATTATATTTCTTCTTTTTCAATATTTGTGTAAGCCATTTCCTTTTCTTGTCTTACTGCAGTGGCTGCAGCTTCCTCTACATCATTAAACAGCACAAGTGAGAGTAGCCATCCTTCCTGCTCCCATTTTAGAAAGAAAGCATTGACTTTTTCACTGTGTAGCTATAGGTTTTTGTAAATTCTATTAATTCAGTTGAGGAGAATGCCTAATTTTCTTAGAAGATCTTATTCTTTAAAAAATTCCTAAATCAGCCTGGCTTGGTGGCACACACCTTTAATCCCAGCAGAGACAGGTAGATCTTTGTGAGATCAAGGCCAGCCTGGTCTACATAGTGAATTCCAGGCCAGCTGGGACTACAGGGAGACCTTGCCTCAAAAAAATTTCTTAAGTCACTTTAATTTTTTTAAATTTGTGTGTGTGTGTGTGTGTGTGTGTGTGTGTGTGTGTGAACATATGGAGACCAGAGATCAATGTCAGGTGCCTTCCTCTATTACTCTGCACCTTATTTATTGAAAATTTATTATTATTTTTAAATTATGGTACGTGTGTCTGTCTTTGTGTGGGTATGTTCACATGAGTGTCAGTGCCTGCAGAGGCCCAAAGTATTGAAATCCCTGGAGTTACAGGCAGTTGTAAGCCAACCTACATGGGTTCTGGAGACTGGATTTCTATCTTCTTCAAGAGTAATATACCCTCTTAACTGCACAGCCATCTCTTCAGCCCCTTCACCTCTTTTGAGACAGGTTCTCTTAACTTGGAGTTTGCTGTTTCATCTAGAGTGGTTGGTCCACAAGCCCCCAGGATCTGCCTGTCTCTGTCTCCCACCTCCCCATGCCACACACACCCATTACTGAACATATACTACAGTGCTGAGCTTTTATATGGGTTTTGGTGATCTGAACTCATCTTGTGCCCAAGTGGTCTTACCCACTGAGCCATCTTCCCAGCCCAGCTTCTTTATTTTTTTGTCGTCATGAATGAATGTTGAATCTTTTCAAATGTTCCAGTTTATATACTCATGTGGCATTTTTCCTTTAAATTGATAGTATGATTGATGGTAATGTTTGCAAATATTAGCCTAGTCTTTTATTCCTAGAATAAACTACAATTTTATTTAATATTAAAAGTTCCAAGCCAGGCGTGGTGGTACACGCCTTTAGTCCCAGCACTTGGGAGGCAGAGGCAGAACTCATCTCTGTGAGTTCAAAGCCAGCCTGGTCTACATAGAGAGTTCCAAGCCAGCTGGGGTTACAGGAAGACCTTGTCTCAAAAAGACCTATGTTCCATTATTGTTCCTCAGCTTGGTAAATCTGAAATGCTAGCTGTTAGGAATAATTTCCTTGCCTCCAATGTCTTATTTATGTTTTTGCCTGTTTTGCTTTTGGTTTCTGAGACAGAATCTTGTCCTATAGACCAGGCTGACTTATAGCTCTCAGCCTTTCTGCTCAGCCCTCCAAGTGCCACTGTGCCCAGCTGCCTCCACTGTTTTCTTTAATCTAATCCAAAAGACAACACAAATATACAATCATGGTGCTCTTTGCTTAGACACAGTAGCAGCTTCCACTTAAGCCAAAAACCAAATTTCAATGGGCACCAACTTATGTTACAGGTAGCCGGTAATATCCATCAGTAACTTTATTCCTCAACATGAATACCTTTTCCTATGATGGAAAATGCAGTGTCATTGCAACTTCAAGTCTTCCCTTCTGGTTGCTTAGCAGACATAACTTTCTCCTGTAATGAGTTCTCTTCCTTCTCTACAGTCATGTGTCTTTAGAATCTCCCTGTCCTTCCTCCCTGGCTTGTCCTATACTTCATCTCTACTTTGCTAAAGCTTCCTTCACAAACACACTGTCATCATCAAAATGGAAAAAAAAATCCTCTAAGAACTTGAAGAGCTCAAATGCCAATGCATTTGACTCCAGCTTTAAAAAATCCCGTTGAAGAACCAGATAAGTGATAGCTGTCTGTGTGATACCTGGGCCACCATTCCATGTAAAAGTGAAACGTTATCCTGGCTTTGGACACTATTTAATTAGATTGACTTGACTGTGTTGCTTATTATATGGCTTTCAAATTTTTCAAATATTTATTTTACAAAAAATGCCAACACTCCATTTTGGATATTTCAAATCCTAAGTCAGATAGCTCATAAACACTTTTTTAGGATGACTAGTGCTCAAAGTTCAAAGGGTAGTCTCTTCAGTTTGCAGCTCTTTTGTGACACACTATGTGCTTTTTTGTGACACACTGTATGCTATTTTATGCACTGTGACACTGACTTATGGTCAGATCGCCTTCTTGCTCTTACCGTTCACTTTGTGCTCATGGTTCCTATAATTGTTTCTGCTTGTGGATTCACTGTGTATCACATGGAGCAGCTCCTTTAGGTTTCTGTTTCACACTTTACAGTAGCATTTACATCACAGCACAAATTCTTTCATTTAAGAAAGGGCAAAGGGCATTGGGGTGTTTTTCTAACCACCAAACACATTATTTTTTAACTGGCGGGGCTGCAGAAGATTCTTGAAGGCTAGCCTTCTCCTTTTTTATATGAAAGGAAACTAAGTGAACTCCATAAACTGTCTGGGCCCACATGAATCATCCCCCTCTCTCAGAATAAAACTTTAAGATTCACTTGATTTCTGACATTAATTGCTTTACATTTCCTCTTATTAAAGACATTGAGGAGGACAAGAACTTATTTGCTCAATGAACTTAGACTTTAATAACTGCAGTGTTCTGTACCCAGTTCAGATTCAGAGATTAGTATAGATTGACCTTGGGGCTCCTCTGCTAAAGGGGTACACCTTTATGCCTTTATCAGTCTCAAATCTGACATGTGAACGTGTGTGTTAGTGTGTGTATTATTTTTATTTTTAAACTAGGAAAATACAATATAGTGGAACCAGATTAATAGTTGACATTACATACTCTAATTCTTTTTGTCTGTTTAGTTTGTATTTGACAGAAAAAAAACATCCAAAACTGTTTCTGATTAAGCTGCTGCCAACTTTGGGGTTCCCATGGAAATGAGCACATATTAGAGATGAGGATGAAGCTATTCCTCTAGCTTCTGCTTATGGTAGCATTGTGAGACTTGAAATTGTGTATGGGAAGGTACTTACAAACTATAAGTGTTCTGATTGTGTCAAAGAACACGCCTATATGAGATAAAATATTATTGCAAATCTTGGTATCGACATGCTCATTATTAAATGAGTGTTTATTTTAGAGTAATATCCATAAATGTTAAAGTTTAACAAAAATATTTTTTGTTAGAAGAATTGCAGATATTTTTTACCATCTCATTTTAAATCAATAATAGAACAATATGGAACTTCTGCACAATATGTGAAATTTGGGTAGTAATTTCTAAGTGATTACTGTGCATGGTACAATTTTATTGGCCTTCACTTAGCCTCTTATCTAGAAAATGAAAGTTTCACCTTCATGTTTTTGTGGTAAGACTCCTGTGTGTCTTCGTGAAGAAAAGAACCTAGGCATTCAGAGGTCTGTCCTAAGCCATTTATTAAAATGTGTTATGTGTGCAGTCATCTTTTCATGTGAAAGTCACCCTTTCCCTGCAAGGCATCTCATAAATTACACAGGAAAATTTCCTTAATGACAGAGTTAAATATTCACATCAAAACATAATGTTAGTGGAGTTAGGTCCAGTTCATTCTTGTACAAACCCATGTTTCAAGATCTCATGGTATTCCACACTTGAGTTCTAAGACTATTCCTACCCTATAATTTTATTCCAGATCCATAGATCATAAAGTTGTCTAATCCACTCTAAATTTTACATCCATCTATTTTAATTTCCATCTGCTTCCTTACACAGGGCTATCTTTTAAGTTCAGTAATTATAGGGCAAACACCCAGGGTAGAACCTTGTGCTGACTTGTAGGGTTTTTATATGTGAAAGACTGAACAGAGATTAATAATGACAGAACAAAACTCAAGGCTTAAATCTCCCATCTTTCTCATTCTTTGTAGTCAACAACACACTGGGTAGTTATTAATAGGACATTAAGCTCTCTTGGATTCTTGCTGTATGTCTCCTCATTTATATACCCCCCCCCACAGCTGTTCTTCAAATCTCCTGAGTTCCTAGAATTCAGCTTATCTAAATCACTAGCTCTTTCTGGCAATGCTCCACTTTCTATTCAGGCTACTAAATAAAGCTTTTATTGATATCCTCGGTTCTCTTCTCCCTTTCTTCTAACTTTATGGCCAGTCCCTAACCCTTCATCTCTCAGTACCAGAACTGCAGGGCCTCAAAAGGATAAATGATCCTGGAAACAATACTGCCACTGGGGAACATAGCATCTTTATAATATCTTCTTGTTTTGTTCTGGGGAACATAGTCACTCTTCAAGCTCCAAACCCCATGTATCCTTGCATTTGGGCTGTGTGGTAGTACTCTGTGGGAGCCACACTGAGATGGCCCAGTACAACCCCATGCTATTTCATTACTGCTGCCTCTCCTTCACTCCAACAAGAAATCATGGCTCTCACCTTTCCTAGTATATTTTCTGTAAAAGCAAATATATGTGACATGAATCCCTACTGGCTTCACGGCCATTGTAACATTGATTGGGGTGGCTGTACTTTTCATCTATTATCATTTTTTTCTTTCTCTATGCCCAGTCTTCCCTCAGTGTAATGCCTTTTGCAGGGGCTTTTATTTCTTTTAAAGGTTTTCTGGTTGTGGTTTGGGGCTTTCTGTCTTTGAAAATCATCTGCCTGGAGAAAAGTGCTTTTCACTTTGTCTTAGTCCTACAGAAGCTTGGCGGGGCTGTTGACAGTGGCTGTAAACAGGTGGCAAGGGTGACTACTGCTGCCAGTGACTGAGCTGCTGTGCCTCATCCTGGAAGTGTATTTGGTAAGCACTGAGCCACACGCTCCAGTACAACTCTATTACTAATAGTGTTGATATTATTATCTCTGTTTGCCTGATGTCTGTATCTCTTTCTGAATTGGCTCTCAAAGTCATCTGAGGAATAAGAATGTCATTCATGGAGCACATAAAGCTCTGATTATTGAATCCCATTCCATGTGTTCAAGCAGCCTTGACTCCTATTAATTTATGAGATGAAAGCATTCAGCTGGGACCTACCCCTGATGTCTTTCTCTGATCTCTACATCTCAAGATTGATATTTCAGTTCTTCTGTAGTTATCATCTCATGGGTCTCTAGCCAGCATCTTTTCTTCTAGTCACATGGGAGAGGATACCAAATAAGTACATCTCAAAGCCATGCATGGCTGACTCCCACCAAGCTACAGGAGATCCAAGACTTTAACCCAGATCCATGAATCTGACAAGAAGCTTACCAGACCCAAAAAGCCTCAGAGAATCAGAATCTAGGGATACAGGTTTGACTAACCCAAGACCTAAGGCTCTCTAGGTACAGAGCCAACTGCATTTGAAATACATATTTTGTGAGCTTTATCTGTATGTTTTGAAATATCAGACGTAATAAAACATAAATGGCGCTGGGCAAGGTGCTGCACTTTGCAGGCTGAGGCAGGACAATAGTGAGTTTGAGGCTGGCTTGATTCTATCTCAAAAAAAAAAAAAGAAATGGAAATAGAAGATATTTTTAAAAAGTAAATAAAAGGCAATGTATCTCATATACATTAGACTTATCTAATGTATTTATTGTAATCAAACATTGTTTGGTGCTAGACTTTCCTGAAGTCACATGGAATGGTCAAACAGTAGCTAGCATAATTCTTATTTTTTTGAGAAAAATAAGTTAAATCTCTGACAAAGTTTTGTCAGCAAAGATTCTTGCCAACTCAGTTGGCCCTGTAGACCTATGGTGAAGGATGCAGGACCCTCCAAAGAACCATGTGCTCAGCAGTAGATTTTCAGAAGACTCAGAGACCATCATACTCCACCTGGGATGGATACGCACTGCCAGTTATTTAACTGGTAGGACAGATCATCTCATTTGGAATTGCCTAGGAGTACCCCTGTGTGTCTGTTAGGGCTTTTCCAGAGAGGGCTAACTGAACAGGGAAGATCTATCCTGATCATGGGTGGTACCATCCCATGGGCTGAGGTCTGGACTGAATAAGGGAGAAAGAAGGAAGTAAGCTGAGCACAAGCACTCATCTCCCTCGGCTTTCTAACTGGAGGTGCCATGCATGTGCAGCAGGAACTGCCAGAGAGTGCCTATTTCTGGCCTGCCTCTGGCATAGGGGCTGAGAACACAGCAGACCAACTAAGAGTCCCCAAATTGCCTCCCCAGGGAATTTCCCAAATTTTCTCTGAGCTCCTGCTAATAGGGGTCCAAACTTGAGAACGACCCTGAGTGTACCTGACTGGAACCTGACTTGGGCTTCTGTGGGTGCTCCTAAATAGCGGATCTGAAGCCATCAGTTCCCTCCAAAATAAAACCTGAAAGAACCTGAAACCTGTACCAACCAGCTTTACATAACCAATAAGGAAAGGACCTCCCAAATTTTCTCTGAGCTCCTGCTAATAGGGGTCCAAACTTGAGAACGACCCTGAGTGTACCTGACTGGAACCTGACTTGGGCTTCTGTGGGTGCTCCTAAATAGCGGATCTGAAGCCATCAGTTCCCTCCAAAATAAAACCTGAAAGAACCTGAAACCTGTACCAACCAGCTTTACATAACCAATAAGGAAAGGACCTAGGCACCCCGAAAATACAAACAGAAGCATACTTCAACTTAATTCTCATATCAGAATCATAAACAACAAAAGAAATTCACATGCCAAAATCACGGGTGGCCGAAATACCAATTATATGAAAAACCAAGATAACACCTGCCCACGAAACACCACCAGTCCTATAGAGGTGTTCTACAATGTGAACTACACAGAGGAAACCCAGGACACTGAAATGAAAAGAATAATCATAAACATGATTAAGGAATTCAACAAATTTAAAGAACACAAAAAAAACATATTAAAGAGCTAAAAGAAGATAGGGATAAACTTCTGAATGAATTCACAAAAAAGAAACAGCGAAGAAAACTCAGGCAGAAATGAAGAAGGCAGTGCAAAACTCAATAAGCAAACTTGAAATAACAGGGGAAAGCCTCACCACTAGAATGAATGAAATGGAAAACAGAATATCAACACTGGAGGATAAAGTTGAAGAACTGGACCACGCAGCAAAGATTATGGAAAATTAAAAAAACACAGGAATGGAAGAGATGTGGGACACCATGTAAAGATCAAATCTACGGATCATAACTATAGAGGAAGGAGAAGAATTTCAGGTTAATGGTATTCACCAGATCTTAAACAGGATTATAGAAGAGAATTTCCTAAAAGTAAGGAAAGATATCCCCATACAAATGTAGGAAGCACATAGAACACCAAATGTACAGGATCAGAAAAGAAACTCCCCATGATATATCATAGTAAAAACACTAAATGTGCAGAACAAAGAGAGAACACTGAGAGCAGCAAAAGAAAAACAAGTCACATATAAAGGAAAACCCATCAGGATTACAGCTGACTTATCAATGCAAACTATGAAAGCCAGAAGAGCCTGAACCAAGGTATTTCCAGTACTACATGACAATAGATGCCAGCCCAGAATACTATACCAAGGAAAAATATCTCTTATAGTTTAGGGGGAAAGAAAAATCTTCCATGACACGAATATCCTGAAAAAATACATGTCCACAAAACCAGCCCTTCAAAGAATATTTGAAGCGATACAGAGAGCAGAGAGAGAAACAACTATACCCAAGGGTAACAAAAGAAAATAAATAAAGGTATAATCAAGGAAACACAAAATTAGACAGAGAACACAAACAGCAATCAAAATGATGGCAACCAATACACGTTTTTCAGTAATAACCTTAAATATCAATGGACTGAATTCCCCAGTCAAATGACACAGGCTAAGTGAATGAACATAGATTATATGAATGGATTAAGAAACAAAACCCATCTTTTTGTTGTTTGCAAGAAACTCATCTCACTTTCAAGGACAGACACTACCTCAAAGTGAAAGGATGGAAAAAAATATACCAAACAAAGGAACTAAGAAAAAAGCAGGTGTAGCAATTCTAATATCTGACAAAATAGACTAGAGACAAAGAGGCCCACTTCATTTTGATCAAAGGAACAATGAATCAAGAAGATATTAAAATCATGAACATATATTCACCAAACTCTGGTGCACCCAAGTTCATAAAAACAACACTACAGGACTTTAAGACACAGATTAACCCAAACTCAGTAATAGTAGGGGGCTTCAGTATCCCACTGTCTCCATTAGACAGGTCAACTGCACAAAGAATGAACAGAGAGAGACATCTGAATTAAATGATACCATACATCAAATGGACCTAACAGACATCTTTCGAATATTCCACCCAAGTACCAAAGAATACACTTTCTACTCAGCACCCTATGGAACTTTTTCAAAAATTGACCACATACTGGGCCACAAAACAAACCTCAACAGATACAAAAAAACTGAAATAATTCCATGTATTCTATCGGACCACAATGGAATAAACCCAAAATCAACACTGGACAAAGCCCTAGTCACTACATGAACTCATGGCAATTAAACAACACACTCCTAAATAATGAGTGGGTCAAAGGAGAAATTAAGAAAGGAATAAAAGAATTCCTGGAATTCAACGAAAAGGGCAATACAACACAATACAACCAATGGGACACTTTAAAAGCAGTGCTAAGAGGGCAGTTTATAGCTCTAAGTGCCTACATTAAAAAATTAGAAAGAGCCCAAATAAATGACCTAACACTGCACTCAAGGCACTGGAAAGGCAAGAACAAATGAACAAATGAAACCCAAACCCAGCAGAAGAAATAACAAAAATCAGAGCAGACATTACTGAAATAGAAACAAAGAAAACAATACAAAGAATCAATGAATCTAAGAGCAGGTTCTTTGAAAAGCTAAACAAGGTAGACAGACCCTTAGCCCAGTTAACCAAAGAAAGAAAGAAAGAGCAAATCCAAATAAACAAAATCAGAGATGAAAGGGTAAACATCACAACAGACACACAAAAGATCCAGACCAATCAGGGAATATTTTAAAAACCTATATGCTAATAAATTAAAAAATCTAAAAGAAATGGATGGATATCTAAAATCATGGGAACCACCAAAGTTAAACTAAGAAGAGATCAACAGTTTAAATAGACCCGTAACATATAAGGAAATCAAAACAGTAATACAAAGCCTCCCAACTAAAAAAAGCCCAGGCCAAGATGGATTTACAGCAGAATTCTACCAGACATTTAAAGAAGACCTCCAAACAATACTTAAATTATTCAAAATGATAGAATAGAGGGAGAACTCCCAAATTCCTTCTATGAAGCCAGCATCACTC
>NW_008353482.1:2851729-2852776 GCF_000622305.1 Nannospalax galili | reverse complement strand
GGAAGGAAAGCGTGGCTGCTGGCACAAGGGCTCGGGGACAGAGTGTCCCGACCAATCCTGTCTAGCGATCTGGCTCGTGTATCCTATGGAATGTGGTGTGATTGGAGGGAGAAGGAGATAAAAGGGGATGGAACCGGGCAATAAAAAAAAAAAGAGAAGAAGTTTGAACCAGCCGTTGGTGGTGGTCGTTTTTACTGGGCTCTGCTGGACAGAGCCCGGGGAAGCGGCAATTAAAGACCTCTACCTTGAAAATTTTAAATCTTTAAAAAAAGAAATAGAGGAAGACATAAGAAAATGGAACTCCCGTGCTCATGGATTGGAAGATTTAATATTGTGAAAATGACCATCCTACCAAAAGAAATATATAGATTCAATGCAATTCCAATCAATATGCCCATGACACACTTTCAGAAATTAGAAAAAAAAAATCCTTAAATTTGTATGGAAGCACAAAAGACCCTGGTAGCCAAAGCAACCCTGATTACAAAGAGCAATCCTGGGGGGATTACTCTACAAGATCTCAAAGTGTACTACAGAGCTATAGTCATAAAAACAGCATCGTACTGGCACAAAAATAGACACATAGATCAATGGAATATTATTGAAGATCCAAACCCAAGTACACGCAATTTCAGCCACCTTTGACAAAGGTGCCAAGAACACACAATGGAGAAATGACAGCATCTTCAACTAATAGTGCTGGCAAAACTGGATCTCCACCTGTAGAAGGATGAAACTAGATCCTTATCTTTCATCTTGCACAAAAGTCAACTCCAAATGGATCAAAGACTTCAATGTGAAACTGGAAACCCTGAAACTATTAGAAGAAAATATTGGCAGTAACTTACAAGATATAGGTGTAGGATAGGATTTTCTAAATCAGACAGAAGTTGCTCAGGAATTAAGTTTAGCAGTCAACAAATGGGACCTCATTAAACTAAAAAGCTTCTGTAACAGCAAAAGAAGCAATCAGGTTTATGTGGTACTGGGAATAGAACTCAGGGTGTCATGTATGCTAGGAAGGGATTTTATAAATCTGATGGAAGT
>NW_008353482.1:2756809-2851298 GCF_000622305.1 Nannospalax galili | reverse complement strand
CATGTTTGTTGCTGCTCTTTTCACAGTAGCTAAGAGATGGAAGCAACCTTAAGTGTCCCCCAAATGATGAGTGGTTGACAAAAATGTGGTATATTTACACAATGGCATTCTATTCAGCAGTAAAGAAAGATGAAATAATGAAATTTGCAGGTAAATGGGTAGATCTAGAAACTGTTATACTAAGTGAAGTAACACAGACTCAGAAAAACAAATGATGTATGTTCTCCCACATATGTGGATCCTAGCACCAACTCCTGTTAAATTTCATGTCCTTTTAATAAGATGATGCTGTAGAGCAGTGCATGAGATTACTACCATCATCATGATTTCAGCTGAGCCTGATTGCTAAACATTGTCACAGCTGGGCTTATTGATGGTTGTGCTTATTCATTAAGGAGGGCCGAGCACAGTCATTGGACCTTCACTGGATTATCCAGCCACTCTTCCCAGTCAGCTGTATGTAATTTGGCCCTAATCACACATGGCCTCCTGGATTTGGGGAGGGCTAAAGTACACAATCTGGAGAAGGCTAGGAAGAGAAGGCATGATCCATGCTGGGTAAAGGCTTTCTGGTGTGCATACCCTCAGGTCATCCATACACCTCAGCAACCCCTGAGGTGTTATCTCCATAAGCAAGCTCAGTAAATTCATTGGTTCCCCAGTAAAACTTTAATCAAACATTGGCTTGACACTAGAACCTTAAAAGGGAATAAGCATTGCTTAGTATCCCCAGAAAAAGAATTCTTACAACAGATGGAAAATTTATTTGTTAATGCTATTATGTCTCATAATTATTAAAAAAAAAAAAAGAAAGAAAGAAAATGAGAATGTAAAAGATAGGGTATGGGAATGGAGATATTTTCCAAAATAGAAAAAAAAATGAGAAAGCTTAAGCAAGTGATGAAGGTCTGTGTAGGTTTGTTATGATATATAGAGGATGAGGTCCATCTCATTCATGCTTCCAAGTGAAGTCATTCTCGAGTCCAGCCTTGGCAGACAAAAGAAAAATGAGGAGGAACCCAATAGAGGGATGTTTTTGGAAGCCCTTGTCAAGAAATTCCAATGGACTCTTATATGAACATTTGAAATTTGCCCTGTTCTGATTTTTCTCTGGTTCCTTGTCTAGAACTTGTAATTATAATTTTTTGTTGTATGAATTTTCCCAATAAGTACTTACCACTTGACATGAAAGAATTGTGAATTTTCCCAATATGTACTTACCTCCTTGACAAGGAGACATGAAAGAAATTCCTGCCTCTAAATTGATGGCATCCATATACCAAAGTGATGAGAACGGGAGGTAGAAATTGGCTAGGCAGGTTAGGGTAAAAAGACTCCAAAGAAAAGTAGCCAGTTTCTTGGCTAAAAGTCAAAATGTCCTTGGGCCTCTTAGCAACATACTCTGTTCCAAAGGCCAAAAATGTCAAAAGTATTTGGGAGCTTGTATCTAATCCTTAAAAGGTTTTAGGGTTACTTCTTCAGAGGGGGGAATGTTAGTGTAGCTAAAAGCCTTATAAAGAAATAAATAAAAGAAGGAGTACATGAAGTTATCAGAAAGATGTGATAGGGAGGTATGGGAGGAGTTGGAGGGGAGGGAGTGGCCATGGATTTGATCAAAATATTTTATATGCATGTATCAAATTCTCAATAATTTATTTAAAACAAAAAACAAATAGGCAAGCTCTGTCTTGGCCGTGCTGTCAAATATTTTCACATATTCTCATTCCCATTCTCTTGGTTATCTATTGTCATTTGAGGAAAGAGACCATGCCTGCCAATATTAAGCCTTGTTTTAGTGTTGCTGATACTGAGCGTTCTTCTTCTTCTTTTTCCTCTTCCTCTTCCTCCTTCTTCTCCTCTTCTTCCTCCTCTTCTTCCTCCTCCTCCTTTTCTTTTGAGACACTGGTCATGCTATGAGTTTCAGGCTGCCTTGGAACTTATAGTATAGCTCACACTGACCTCAAACTCACTGTCCTCCTACCTAAGTTCCCCAAAGTACTGGCATTGCAGGCCTGTGCCACCATGCTCCGTTCTTCCTGGAACTGTAAGTGGTATGGTCCTTTACACCTGGAGTATTCCTCTTTTTCTTAATAGGAACCACCAAGCTTTCAAGAAATCCAAGACTTTAACTCAGGTAGGCAAATCTAAGAGATAACCTCTTACCAGGAAGTTTTTAGAGAAGTCAGAACCTATTATTAAAGGTGTGGTATCTTAGGATCAATTGTTTCTTAAGTACAGGACCAGCTGCATCTGAAAAGTATAATTTATGAGATGCATTCCATCTTATTTATCTTACAATATCAGGCATATATAAAACTTAGGTAAATGAATGTAGAATGTAAAGAGGAACAAGAAGAGGCCATAGATCCAGACTCCTACACAAGTCTCTTTTTAAAAAACCCACCAACACTCAGAAGCTCTTGGGAGAATTGGAATTTGCTAGTACAGGTTTGCTTAGTCAAAGCCAGAGGAATTTGAGCCTGGAGGGGACATAGTCGAGTCCCATTTTTCCAATATTCCACAAGGGAACTTGCTAAGAACGAGATAGAGATTTGCATTCCAATTAGGAGAAGTAAACTTCTGAGTCATTAATTATAATTTTTTTCTTGCTATGTTGTGATATGAAGGCTCTGGAGCTTCCATGATGGACAAATCCAGACATGGTGGTGTGGCTGCAATCATGGATCTTAGGGTTCAAAAATTCTGGCCCAGTTTAACATGTTAGGTGGACAGGGAACTTTTCTATAAAGCACTGGCATTTGAGCAGAGATCCAAAGGTTGAGTAGGGGAGGAGGGTGAGGTGTACCAGGCAGAAGGGAACAGCTTGTGCAGAATCCCTGTGGCAGAAAGGACAAGGTGCTTTGAATCAAAGAAGACTAGGATATGGAATATGAGCCACACTGGTGTTCCAATTTCTGTGTTGCTGAAGCAGCTGAATAGTGATGCCATTCATAGAGCCTGAAGCCCAGGAGATGTCTAAGTATGGGAGGAGAACTATGAGTGCTGTCTCTAAGAGAGCCATGGGCATGCTGGGCAGGGCTCTGGGTTGAATTCTCTGCTGTAATCCAGGACTGTGTTCATTAACCCTGAATCATCCTGCAATTCTCTTACTAGGGACTAAAGGCTAGATATTACAAAATATTGACATTGATAACAAAAGTGTGTGGTTAAATTTTTAGAATTTAACACGTTGTTTCCAAGCATTAGATCCAGGAAGCCGTGGGCTCGGTTCCCACACAGACATGCTCAATGTACCCTGTGTGGAAAGACATGACTAATGTGAAATGCCCTGTGTGAACGTCAGGAAGACCTAGTCATGAGACTCACTGGCTCAGGTCTGCAAAGGCACCCAGAAAACAGAGAGGTGAAGGGAAGACTGATGCATGCCTGGCCAGACCAGAGCTGGCACCGAGGCACTGATGTAGATACCTCTGAGAGGAAAAGAAGGAAGTCATCCAAGGCAAATGCGGTGCAGGAAATGAACCAACTGAATATATAAAAGGGATAGAAGAAATGTTCACGTATGCAAGCACCTGTTTTAAAAGTAATCACAGGTACCCCAAGTTAGGCTGAAATAAGGAGTGGTTTGCTCCCTCCACTTGCTCCTCTGCTGGTCTGGTTACTGGGAAGGAAAGCTTTTTCTCCAAGCTCTTCCTCTTGTCTCAGGCATTCACCTGTGAGTCAGTCTAGGCAAGGTCAGTAAATGGAAACAGAAGGGCAGGAATGTGCTCCCTTGGCTCCTGAGACCTCAGCCAGGGAAACAGGAAGCAGAGTGTTTTTATGGCCTGCACACTTTTATTCCTATTACGTGTGTGCAGAGCCCCAAGAGAAAAATGCAATTTGGTAGTGAGCTGATAACCACATTCATGAAGCATTGGTCCAAGAATGGTAAAAATCCAAACAATGCTAGGGGAAGGGAGAAGGGGGAGAGCAGAGCAAAACAGAACACAATTACCATTGTAAATGAGGGGCTGTGATGAAATTCCAGTTAATGTCTAACTAAAAAGTTGACACAAAATACCTTATGAAGAAATAATTTTTATGCTTTAAAAGCCTAGCAACTACTGTAAAACTATCAATTAAGTGTTTGAAGTCTTATTTAAAATGTACTTTATTGCTGGGTGTGGTTGTGCAGGCCTTTAATCCCACCTTTTGAGTTTAAGGCCAGCCTGGGTTACAGTATGAGACTATCTTTAAGAAAAAGAAAGAGAAAGGAAGGAAGGAATGAAGGGAGGAAGGGAGGGAGGGAGGGAAGGCAGGAAGGAGGGAGGGAAGGAGGGAAGAAAGGTTTAAACATTAACACAGAAAACCCTAGTTTGCCTGGTTTGGTAGGATTAGAAGGTTATGGGGACAAGTTGCCCTGGGCATATCCAGTACTGTGGACTGGGACAGAAACAGTGGCCTAACAGGCTGTAGGGAGACAGTTCTGTTGCAGTTGTTGGGACTCCTGACTGGCCACTGCTTGCCGAAGTGTCTTTCTGAAGTCCTGTCATGTTTGTTTCTCAACGTACTGGGGTCTGGGTATCAGGACACTAACTCTGAGTATTCAAGGACATAAAGATGAGCCAGAATCCCCTTAGGCATGTCTCCTGCATCTGTTTCTACACACACCTTTAGTTAAACTCACTGGAACAATGCATTATCAAGATCTTTAACAAGCTGACATTGCTTTTCCTAAGCAATAAAGAGTCTCCAAACTTCTGATTTCAAAAAATGACATATAAGCGTTTATTGTCCCTGCCTACCCTGTCTCTGCCAGTTACTTATTCCTAGTTTAGTGTACAGGAATACTATCACACCAGTGACATGTCAACCCTGTTTCTCCCTGACTTGCCTTCTTTTCATCTGTTCTGCATGATTAAGCAATGTGTTGATTTTCTGGGTAATGACACTATAAAAGTGTCTGCAGGTCAGATTCTGCTTAATTCAGAGGCTCCTACCCTCATGGGAGACAGTCACCCACTGGACACCCCAGCCCTCCCAGGTGTCACTTTCATGAGCGACCAGAGGTGGAGCCTCTGCACTGTGAGACTGAGGAAGGTGCTTCTCAGAGATGGCGAAAGACTATGCAGGGAGGAGAGCTCAGTCCCCAGGGGGACACCGTGCTTAGCAAAGGCAGCACCACCACACTAGAGGGAAAGATGACTTCCTGTAGCTGATGCAGGACTCGGGGTGAACACCCCACTTGGTGAATGTGCCCAAGAACTAGTACGGGTTTTTCTTGAAGAATTACTTGAAATGAATGTTATTTTGCACATTTATATACAATACACAGTCACCATTTCTGGGGAAGGCAAAGGGTGATTCATTAAAATGCAGTCTGACGAGACAGGAGAACTCTGCATGAATGTTGAAATGAACTTTGAAAGTACCTGTGATCTTGGCCCCAAAGCCAAAAAGTGATTTGAAACGAATTTTAGCACCCGCGTAGACTGACGTGTAGAGCCCTCAAACCCCAAGCCACGCACCGCTCACAGGTGACCCGGATGCGCTCCTCGCTAGATGCCTGCTGCTCATCCTCCTTCTCCCGGAAGTGCTCCTGCACACACTGCTCTTCGAACTCATGCAATTTCTTCAGCTCCTCGTCGCTGAGGAACAGCTCTGTGTGCAGCAAAAAAAGTTGGCCAGCTCGAGAACGAGAACAACTTTCAGTTGTGCCCTTGAGATTTTTATGGTCTGACTTAAGGCGCCCTCCTACAGCGCTCCTCACTACTCCAAGGAGTTATTACCCTCCCTCCCTCCCCAGAAAAGAAAGACTGTCTCAGGAAGCATTCTGCCTTCTATTGGAGCAAAATGGGTGGGTCACCTTTTAATACAAAAGCCAAAAATGAATAGCAGCTATTGGGACGGCAAAAGCACGTAATAGTTGCCAGAACACCTTTTGCATGTTATTGAATGAGTAGTCAGGTATATATGGCATTATTTTCTTATCCTCTTTAGATGCAACAAGTTAATGCATTTTCTAATGAGCGTTGAATGCATATAGAAGTGTATAAGGAAGAGATACTTTTGAGAACTCTCAACTTCTGGTCTCCCTGAATTGACTTTAAGCAATATTGATTATTTACAAATGAACAAAGCTCGAATAACCAGAAAACGTTCTGAAAAGCTCAGCAGTTGGAATTTTGTGTTTTCCACATCAGTATTTTGGTGACGATTTTATGAACGAGTCTAATTTGGAACCCTATTTTGAAATTACGCCGAAAACAGAAGCAAGAAGTCCAGAACGTACTCAACCCACGATCTCGTTCCTCCTGGTCCCTTTCTCTTTTTTTTCTGCAGCGACCACTGAGACACATGATGATTATATAGATATGGCTTAAAATGATCATCGGTGGAGGCAGGACAGGTCTGTCATGAAATGTCATAATCAGCTGATATCGCTGGAACTTCCACACTTGGTTGGATATAGACTTTACTTCAAAGAAGGTATTGCTTTAAAAAAAGACATTTTTACAGTTATATTACTTTTTATTGTGATTTCATAGCAATCAGTTACACATGTTTAAATAAAAGTACACAATGAAATGGCCTTTGGTACAGTCCAGTCGAGGTCAGCTCTTTGATTACTCTTCTGGCTTATCCATTATTGTGGTTTATCTATGCTCAAAGACACTTTATTCATATAAATATGAAGTCTTTGAAATATGTTTTAGTATGCACAACTTTCTTGAAAATCTATACCATGCTCTACTTATGTGCTCAGGGAATTTTATTTCCTGTAATGTAAAAGCATGAACGTTTCAATTTAGCATATTAAAGAGTTAAAACTTTCAATTAAACAACTTAGATGATCACTTTTATTCTTTGCAATTGAATTAATTATTGAGCTTGATTGAAGATGTACTATTCTAAATGTGGGTATATACAATCTGTCATATTTTACCTTCCAACAGGAGACAGTAAGTATGCAGCTGCATGTCTACTAGTGATAAGGCTTTAGAAAAGCCTGTTGTTTCTAAATCATAGTCTTCTTATTCCTCAAGCCGGAAGTTGGAACCAGGCTCTCTCCAGTGCCCCATCTTCTATGACTTTACGTTTCTAGGAAGAATTTTTCTTCCTTGTATTTTTCACTTCAGAAGCTTTTTTGTTTTCTGAGACAGGGTCTCATAAGCCAAGCTGGCCTTGAACTTGCTATGTAGCTGAGGATGACCTTGAACTCCTTCCTGATCCTCCTACCTCCACTTCTCCAAGCCCATTTTAGAAGCTAATGTATATATAATATATATATTTTTAAATATTTTATTTTTATTTTATGTGTATGAGTGTTTTGCCTGCATGTATGTAAGTGCACCATGTGCATGCAGTGCCTGAGGCCAGAAGAGGGCATCAGATCCCCTGGAATTGGAGTTAAGGATGGGTGTTAGCCACAATGTGGGTGCTGGGACCCAAACACTGGCCCTCTGGAAGAGCAGCCAATGCTCATGGCTGTAACTGCTGAGCCATCACTCCAGCCCTGAAGCTAAAATATATTTTTCAACATTTATTAAGCATTGTCAATATACTCAGTGCATGCCAAGTGGGCAAGTTTTATAAGAAACTTGATTCAATAATTTAAGCCACTTTATCTATTGCTCTAAATGATAAGATATGATAGCTTTTATATTAAATCCTAACAGCTTGTGACATTAGTACTGCTTTGGGTGCCTCTGGTAGTAAATGAAAAATATAACGCATTCAAATCTTCTTTACCTCAGGAGACTTCTGCCTCAGAAAATATTTTCATTAGATTAAAATATGTACAGTGTTAAAATACTAACCAAGATAAATTTAAATGTATTTAAGTGTCAACTCTTGGTTTATGACTACATTAAGACTGATTGAGGTTGAGCAAAAAGACAGAAAAAATCCATTTAAAAGCTCTAGTGAAGTCTGAAAATGCATGGTAGGTGGCACTGAAGCTTTCTGGGATTAAACTGGAAATCTATAGCACAATGAACAATAGCCATGTAATCATCAGTCATTACACGTACTTGAAAACAGCAATCAGTAGGTTAACCAGCAGGATATTGGCCACCAGGAGGTAGCAGGCCATGAGGGCAGGTGTGAGCCAGGCACCAGGAATGCAGGGAGGGAGCCTCTTGCCATCTTCATCATAGAGATTTTCGCCACAAGGAGCTGAAAGAAAAGCTTGTCTTTGGGGCTTGTTTTGTACATATAGTGAAAAGAATAAATACCTGTTAACTGTGTTTTAATTCACTGATTTCTTTTGTAAGTGTATACATTTGTGTTTGTGTGTGCACATTTGCATGTACCTGTAGAAGCCAGGGGTCAACACTGAGTATCTTCCTCAATTGTTCTTTGCCTCAGTTTGGGGGGACAAGGTTTCTCAGTGAACCCAGACCTTGCTGCTTTGGCTAGACTAGAGATAGTAAACCCCAGGTCTTCCTGTCTCCACCTCCCCAGAGCTGGGATCACAGGTATGTGCTGCTGTAGCTGGCTTTCACCTAGGTTCTGGGGATTGACCTCAGGTCCTCATGCTTGCTTGTTCTGACTGACCCATCTCCCTAGCCCAGTCCGTTTTGTTGAGACAAATTCTTTTTTAAAAAAATATTTTATTTTATTTTATTTTATGTGAATGAGTGTATTGCCTGCATGTAGGTAAGTGCACCCGTGTCGGGCAATGCCCACGGAGGACAGAAGAGGCCATTGGATCCCCTGGAACTGGAGTTATGGACAGTTGTTAGCTGCCATGTGGGTGCTGGGATTCAAACCCGGGTCTTCTGCAAGAACAACCAGTGTTCTTAACTAATGAACCATTTCTCCAGCCCCAGAGACAAATTCTTACTATGTAGCCCAGGCTGGCCTCAAACTTGAAAACCTTCTGCTTCAGCTTCCCAGGTGCTGGGATTATACGAATAGACTGCCACACTTGAATCTAATATAACTTTTGTATTTCATAAACAATAATTTTCTAAGTGAAAAATACCAAATAATACAAAGGTTATAAAACTCATATTTTCATTCTGAGATGGTCATAGTTAGCTTGGTCATATATGTAAACATTTTCTATTTCCATACCACTTTTTTTCAAATTTAGAAACTAGAAGTTTTGCAACAATGGTGACAGAATGCACAAGACCCCTCCTCACTTAATCAGACAAAACCCAGCATAGAACTTGGGAAATGGGCAACCTTAGCCAGGGAAAGATTGCCAATCGATTACTGCAGGGTGAGTGAGAGTTAATTTTCTTTAAGGGAGTGATTCTAGATAGGCTGCCCAGGCTCCAGTGGGTGAACTTGCACCAAGGGACATCTGGGTACAAATGCTTGACCAGATAGGCCTTAATATATATGGCAGAATGCATGAAATTCAGTGGAGGGGGGCATGGTGGTGCAGGTGGGGAAGGGTTATGGGGTATAGATGGGGGAGGGGTCTAAATTTGATTAAGATCTATTATATGAAATGCACAAAAACAAAAAATATATACATAAAAAAGAACTAGAAGTTTGGGGTTTTGTTTGTTTTGATAGTGTTGGGGAATGAACTTAGGGTCTGGCCTTGCACATGCTAGGCAGGCACTCTATAACTGAATCACATCCCCAATCCCACATATTCAAGTTCTTAATTATTAAACAGACAAATCTACCATTATTATGTCTTTCATTCCTTTTGGAGGGGGAAGTGTGTTTGAGACAGGGTTTCCCTGTAGTTCCAGCTGGCCTGGAACTTGCTATATAGAACAGGCTGGCCTTCAACTCTCACAGAGATCTGCCTGCCTCTGCCTCCTGAGTGCTGGTATTAAAGGCATGCACCACCATACCCAGCGACAAATCTACTGTTATGGTGTCTTTCTATACTGTCTATTAGAAACTTAAAAAAAAGCACTACTGGGCTGGGGACATAGCTCAGTGGGTAAAGGCACTTGCCACCAAGCCTGATGACCTGAGTTTGATCCCTGGACCCTATGTAGTAGGAGAGAACTGACTTTCCCAAGTTGTCCTCTAACCCCCACACACACACACACACACACACACGCACACGCACACGCACACACACACAGGCACACACACAGGCAAATAAATAATTTTTTTAAAAAAGAGAAACTTGTCCTGTCTTCTGTTTACCTTCAGCTTATGCCCCTTCTTGTTTTCTTGGTTGTATTTGTACATTAACTTTGAAAACAATTTTGTTTTGAAATGTGGGGATGGGATCCCCGCCACCTTCTCAGATCAACTGTTATAGGATCATGTTTGAAACATGCTTTTCTCCCTCTGCTCGCTTGTAATGCCACTTTTATTATAGGAAACAAGTTTCCCAAAGTGGGGGAAAATAGGAAGAGCCAGTGTTGAATTGGATCTTGTTGAATGTTGAATTTATTGTCTGCTTACTTTGTACTTGCAGTTTAAAAAGTATGGACAGAAGAAAACCAGTATATGAAAACATGATGAGACTCAGTAATCAGCTAAGGGAAGGATTATTTAATAAAACATTTCATGAACTCAAACGACCAATTCCATGTAAACTTACGGTTAATTTCCATGGCGTAGACTATGCAATGATTGGGTAACAGGAGGCACGTTTTGTTTTCATTTGTGGCAGGAGGGGAGGGAAGAAACCAGACAGTAGTTGAGAGGACATAAAATGAATGACTTAATAACGCAAGCATTGCTTTGCTGCTAAGAGATGCAGAGACTTCAACTTTGAGAACTGCAGACCGATGCTTGGAAGAGTGCTCTGCTTAGAATAATTGTACCTATTATTAATTCTGGGAAATGCATTTCATGAATATTTATCTTGCCATATGTCTATAAGCAACAGCAAAAGCTCACAAGTTTAAACACTGTGAAAAGACATGATGTTACTGGCAGATGATCATTTTAACTTTCTGGTTGAACCATTCCTCATATTCTATCACCAACAACTTGTCAGCACAAATAGACACAAAGTTATCTTGTAACAGTCAGATGAAGAACTGAAAAACTACATTTAATGGTGTTACTAGAAAAAGTATAGTCTTTTGCTTACCTCTATAGACTCTCATTACCCAGGTTAATAAAAAAAATGGATTAATAGAAATATTACAACTATGTCTAGAGTCCAGAAACTTGGTTTTTTAAAAAATAATATATGTTGCCAGGTGTGGTGGTGCACGCCCTTAATCCCAGCACTCGGGAGGCAGAGGCAGATGGATCTCTGTGAGTTCAAGGCCAGCCTGGTCTACATAGTGAGTTCCAGGCCACCTTGGGCTACAGGGAGACCCTGTGTCAAAAAAAAAAAGACCACTCTCACCTGCCACCTCCATACCACCCCCATTAACCTCCACTCCCCACAAATCTCTCCCTCATATTCATGACTACTCATTTTGCTTTGTGACCAACTGAGATTAACCAGGGTTGTCTGTGTGACCGTGAGTTTGGAGCTATCTGTTGGAGCCTAGTGAATACAGCAGTGGATACACAACTAAAGACCATGGTTCCTCCTCTTCCAGAGTCTATCAATAGCTGACAATTCAGAGGTAAAGAATTGGTCCTGTGAATTCCTTCCTCTTCCTTGACTTCTTGTCGACAGGGTGGGCCTTCTGTGGTTCTGATACAGGTAACCACAGTTGTTGCAGGCTAATAATTGCAAAGCTGTATTAAGTCTAGAAAATGGCATTTCACAGCCCTTCTTCCTATCTATGGCTCTTACAAGCTTCCAAACCCCCTTTCGAAATTTTCCATGAACTTCAGAGGGGGTGGTAAAATTAACCAAAAGAAAATCCAAATTAATAAAATTAGAGATGATAAAGGAAATCCAAAAACTTTAAAAAAAATGTGTACTTATGTATGTTTACCATAGAGATCCTTACATATACATGTTTATTGTAGCATGAGTCATGATAAGAGCTAAGACATGGAACCAACATAGGTGTCTATCAATAGATGAATGCATAAAGGAAATGTAGTACGTACATAATGGAATTTTATTTACCCATAAAGAAGAATGAAATTGTGTCATTTGTAAGAGATGGTTAAAATTCAAGATCATGTTAAGTGAAACAAGGCAAGCTCAGATAGACAAATATGCATGTTTTTATCTCATATGGGCAAGCTAGGTAGATGTACATATATGTGTATATACAATGACGGGAGGGGATGAAAGATGTAATGCAGAGAAAACAAAATATCTTTTCTCTCATGCAGAATCGTGATCAAATATATACATATTAAAAAGCATATACACACACATTAAATATGCACACATATATGATATGAACACAGAAAGGGGACTGTTTGGAGAAGGAAAGGGAACAGTAAGAGAGGGGAATGAGGAACAGGGAGGATAGTGAGGGGCAAATAAGAGCACGGTGTAATGATGCGTGTGCATCAAAATGTCATAATGAAACCCATTAATTTGTATGGTAACTAAAAAAGTTAAGAGAAAAAATATGGAAAATGTAAATATATGTTATATGCTTTTGAAACCAAATTAGACTTTGATTTACAAAGCTATAACCAGTGATATTTGTGATATTTGTAATAACCACAAACTTTGTGATATTTGTAGTAATGCCGTGTTCAGAATCACCTTATAAAAGCTAAAAAGAAGACGCCTGTTTAACCCAGTAGCAGTAGATGTATTGACAACCTTGTGTTTCACGTGAGAGGAGGGTGTTTCAGACCCTCCATTCTCGAAGGGTAGAATCTTGAGGAAGCAGAAATGTTATTGGATTTGGGGCTTTGTGATAAAGCATAGCCCACAGATGAAAATGTGGTGTGTGAAAATGGGACTGAAGCGCCTTATTCACTGGAGACCCGATGGTCCTGGTGAATTGTCTTGTGAATATCTGAACTTCACACCTCACAACCTGGGAGACACTACCACCTACCAGCCCTGCCTGCAGAGGGGCTAGGTCTTAGAGTCCAGGCTAGCTTGCAGCCTACTAATTCCCACGTTATTGTTGAGAATAAAAAAAAAATAGTACTCCTGTATGCATGTATCACATAATCACCTTGTACCCCATGAATATGTAAAACTATGTCAGTTAAGAAGAATAAGTGAATAAAATTTTAAAAAGAGCACCAGTAGTGAAGAAGAAATGGAGAGTAAGTGGGAAATGGACTGTCATGGTTTGAAGAAGAGGGCCAGGCGAGGTACCCACTGGGTCTGCTGCTTCCTGCTGCTGGAATAACAGGACTGGCTTTCTCCTGGGGTGGGAAGATATTAGGGTTGAAGATGAATTAGGATATTGGCCCTGAGGCTGCATCATGTGATGCAGTGTCTGCCAGCTCTAGCTCAAGAGAAGTGAGACTCAGAATACCAGTGAATGGTTTCCAGAGAATAACAAACGACCGATACCTCAAAATCTACATTTCACAATCTCTACTTATTTCTTCTTAAAGTAATTCAGTGCCTGTGACAGAATAAAAAGTACTTCCAAATTAATACATGCTCTTTCATTAATTTGGAACTGATCATCTGCCTTGGAAGCAAGGAAGAGAGTCTTACTATGAATTCTAGTCTTACGGTCTATCGGGTCTGCAAACACCTCTCCATAGATCATCCAGTAAGGCATGTAGAAGATGTTTCGAGCCAGTTTCCAAGAAGGTTTCTCCTCTGGGTGCAAGATGGCTTGGCGAGCTACTCCAAAACTCATCAGCACCACCAGCATGATGACCACGAAGTACAGCATGTCAATCATCTGAGAAGGAAGAGCACAAGTCACTGTCAATACTCGAGGGCCAAGTTCTTACCAGCTCATTGTACTGCCCTCTTCAAAGATGTCACCTTACTGACTTATGGATGAGGAAAGCCTGTGTCCCTCCTTTTCTTCTCATCCACAGGCTAATAGCTTTTTACTCCCCATGCAATGCATGTGTGTTATTGTAGACACTGCTACCCTGATCCTTCTTGCTTTTCATTTATGGCCCATTGTTGCTATAGTTTGGATCTAGAATGTGCCTAACCAAAGACCATGTGTTGCAGGTTTAGTTTCCAAGGTGACACTATTGGGTCTGCAGGATGGGGTGGAATCTTTGAGAAAAGGGGCTTTGTAGGAGGTTCTTGAGTCATCAGGTTGGAGGTTGGACCCCGCCCCCTTCCTCTCTCTTTCCCATCTGCTGTCTGCCTTTCGCTCTGTGTTTGCTTCCCATAT
Organism: Nannospalax galili; assembly: GCF_000622305.1. Taxonomy (NCBI): domain Eukaryota; kingdom Metazoa; phylum Chordata; class Mammalia; order Rodentia; family Spalacidae; genus Nannospalax; species Nannospalax galili. The sequence continues at coordinate 2,837,220 of NW_008353482.1, read as the reverse complement.
TCCCCTACCATTAACTGCTTCCTTGCCACAGACCCAAAGCACAGACCAGCCAACCATGACTACAACCCCTAAAATCGTGAGCCCAAATAAATGTTTTCTTTTATAAGTTATATTTTGTTATAGTGACAAAAAGCTGATTGATACATCCAGAAACAGACACTCCTTTTCTGTCTATAATTACAGATAGTAAAAGAGAAGAAATCAGAAAATATGGGCATTTTTAACATAAAATAAGAAATAAGAGCAAGGGTAGGATATCTCCTGAAAATTAAATGATACTGAGTGTATACACTAATATTCATTGCACAAATGCAAAATGGTTCATGCTCTGGATGCTAAACTGGTTCAATTTCTGTTTTCTTTTTTCATTCTTTGTTTTCTTTTTGTGATGCTAAGGATCAACCCAGGGCCTCATGAATGCTAGGCAAGCACCCTACTAGCTGAAATAATCCCCCAGCCCCAAACTTTTGAACAACAAATGTCCTGAGGATGAGGGCCCTTACTGGTATTAACTAAACCATATGCTCTGTAGTTCAAATAACTGGTTATTCCTTTAGTTTCCTTTCTTCTGGGACTAGTTCTGGCACTGAGGCTGTTTTAGTAATGTAGGGAAGGCCGGCTGGTTAGGGTTAATTTCACATTCTGTGACCTGTGCTGGACCAAATGTCACCATGGATTTATCTTGGACTAGTCACACAAGTACCTGTGTCTATCATCCCAGGCCAGGGCACATGAGCCAAAAATTGTCAGGATACAGGTAGGAGCATTGGGCCCCTTTGTCTCTGGCTTCTGCCAAAGGTTAGGAAGATATCAATCAGATTTTTACTATGAAAACCTTTTGAACTGGATGCAGCTTCATAAAACATGAAATCCAGACCCCTGTGTTAAAGATGCCCATGACATTTCCAGCCACCAAGATACAGAGTTAAATATGTTGATATAAAATTTTTGCTATTAGAGTCTTATTTCATCAAAGAACTTAAGCTCTCTTGTGTCCTGGTAAGATGAAACAAGTTTTTACAAAAGAGGAGGATATTTTCTTTTATCTTACTATCAAAATATAATCAGGAACAAATCAGAACAAACTTGATAAATGAAAGTAGTTAGTCATTTATAGATTAAATATGTTATGGAGAAGGAAGAAGGTATGTGCTGAGTCTCTGTACATAATGAGAGATAAATACATATGTAAGTAGGGGTATATATGGAATAGCCTTCAAATCGTGGTTTCCTGTTGAAGTTTACTAGGCTGTCAACATGCAGGACAACTGTTATTGTTAAGAAATCAGCTGCAAAGGAAAGACCAAATGAAATCAAAGGAAGCCACACCCCAGTCTGGTCTGGTACCCTAATCCAAGCCAAAATATCTGACTACTCACAGGAGGGGTTACTAACCATCTTTCCAATCATCATCACATAGGGGCCAAGATATTTGTTGACACCGAAGATGTCTAACACACGAATGTACCAGAGGATGATGTCCACACAGTAGATGACCCTGCCATAGCCCATGTATGGCTGGTTCTGGAGGCGGAGGATTGCTCCCACCATGAACATGGAAATGGCCACGAGGTCTGTGATGTTCCAGTACTCCTGAAGCCAGACTTTAATTTTCTGGCTGAGTTTGCCTGGTTCTGACATGAGGATCTGAAAACAAACCCCAAAGAACAATAAAGAGGCTCCTATTGGGATCCTTGTCTTCATTAGAATCTTGGAAAGATAAGGGTGGTGGAACATTCCAGGGCATCTGGTCCCCTTCCTGCTCAAGATCTCTAAACATTATTTTTTTTCAGGCAAAGGGAGATATCTAGAAAGGGAAATTCCATGGAATCTTCTGTATCCTTAGATCCAGGGTTTCGTAGACTCTCAGGAAATGCCTTCCAAATTATCTCCTTCTGACTGTAATTAAAGCAGCTGCCTTTTGATTTCCTTTCTAACTATCTGGATGCATGCCTATTGGCTCAGATTCCAGAATTATAAAGGAGGAGAATTCTAGAGTGGGAATGAGTCCTATGTTCCCACAGAGGGACAACCCACCTGGTGGAGATGGCTGAACAAGCCTGGAAAACGTGGTCTTGCCAAAATTCCTTTGCAACTTAGATGTGAGAAATCAGGGAAAGTTGAACCAGATTTTTCCCCTGCTTGAGATATTATCCTTTTAAATCACTACTGGTTAAAAGGAGACTTCCACAGGGCAAAATGGAAACCATTCAGTGAGCAACAAGCAGAATCATGCACATGCAGTCTTGACAGGCACAGCAGAGGTGTGGCAGAGGGGGCAAGGCAGCTGCGCCAGGGTTACCCTTTAGCTCTGGAGATCTTTGGTAGATCCCAGAATCCCAGGGCCTATGGGGTGGTGGCTGTCTATCAGCCAACACCAAAGGGTTCACTGTCTTCACAAATCCTGTGCACTGGCTGATGGCTGCCCTCTCTCCCCTATAACTGAGAGGCAGGCCCTGGATCATGGTGGCGGGCCAGTGAGACAGCTAGTGAGTAAAAACATTTGCTGCATAAGCATGGTGACCCAAGTTCAAGCCGTGGAACCCAGATAAAGGTGAAAGGAAAGAATTAACTCTTCTCAAATTATTATCTGACCCCTACATGTGAGCCATGGCACATATGCCCCCCTCCTATATCATGGATACCCAATAATAATAAATAAAATGTAAAAGATCATAGTGACACTGCAGATGGTAAGGCAATCCTCTTGGGAAGTCTCAGTTGTGGCTTCCATAGAAAGCTGACAGAGCCCAGCTAGAAGGTCATAGAAGAAGGCAGGATGTAGAGTTTTGAATTCAGCACTCTTGTTTGTCTGCCCTCATGAGACTCTCAGCATCAAAGTCATTCTGCCTGGATGAGGTTGCCAGTCATATTGCTTAATTCAATGATACTCAATAGTAATTACAAACTAATAATAATAATATTGGCTCTGTATCAGTTGGTGTAAGATTAGCAACCTGTGCTGTGTGCTTTTCCCATTCAAGTTTATGCTCGGCCTGAATACACATTTCTCTCAACAAGTGAATATAGTGAATTCAAACTCATGGATGACAGCAGAAAGCAAAGCACCTGGTCCATATTTCCTCTGCTACCTGTAGAAATTGCCTTCTTGGCTTTCCATTTTAATTGCAAGTTCTCTGTGATATGAGTCACGTGTGAGAGGGTGTCTGTTCTTTTCCAACACTTAGTTTAAAATCTGGGTTTCCGTGTTTGCAGCAGATGCTCTGGACACTACCCAGATTCCCTGGAGCTTTTCACCAAGTGCACAAGCACACCTATCTGCTGCAAGTGCTCTTGTTAGGCCCATACCTGCGCTATTCTGGGAGGCTTGCCCTTGGGCAGTTGGAGCCACCCCTTTGCTGGGTGCCAAACAACTGATGTGGGTATAAAACTCGATTTCCTCCTCTCAGGGTGGATCACTGAGAATACTTCTTCCTGAAGTGTCACCTCATGCAGCACCTTCTGTGGACTCCCTCTCTCCCTCTCATTGACAGCCTTCCTTCCATACACCTCTCGCACAAGAGTCTGGCTATATATGTGCACAGTATGATCCAAAGTCCCCAGTTACAGCAAAGCTGCCATCCATGGACTCTGCATAAGCACCAGGACCTGAGTCTGGAATCCTGGAACACACATAAAAGTTGGACATGATGGTATGTGCCTGTAACCCCAGTGATGAAGGGAGTGGAAGAAGGACTTGCTGGCCAGCCAGTCTATCCAAAGCAGCTAGCTTCAGGTCCAGTAAATGAGCCTGTTCGAATAAGAAGGGGGAGAAGTGATTGAGGAAAGACATCTTGGACACATCCACATGTGCCAGCATGGGCAAGTGCATCCTCCTGGGCAATACCCATACTCATACCCACATACATACAACACACCCACCCACACACACAGTATTTTAACACACACACAGTATTTTAATACAGATGCCATCTCCTATATTCCTCTACTTTTAGTCTCAGATCCCAGAAACAGTCATTTTTTAGCCATGTGCAAAACCTGCTTTATCTTAAGTGTCTGGCAGCATTTGCTATAGCTTTTCCCACACGCTCAAGCCAATTTTTAATATCAAATGTCATTTGTTTTGCTTTGTGTTTTGAATCATGAGTTCAAACTTAGTCGGAAGGAGGTGTATACATCTGAAACAAGTGAGTGGAGCTAACTTGGCATAGTGTTGCCTCACGCGGAAAGTCCCAAGTACTTAACACTTGCATGAAACGTATAATCAAATCTGAATCTGAATTCAGGGGTTAGTTGGGTGGGATAAGCCTTTGGAATAATCACCTCTCGTATTTTCTCTAATGCCAGGCTCATGATGTAGGAGATGACAATCCACTCCTGTGGGGAAGGCCATCCATCCATCCGCACCAGGATAACATAGTTAAACAGCAGCAGGTAGCCCAAGTATGAGATCTGAAGAAGGAAAAGCTGTTGGTTGTGTCTCAGGGAATACCACCGGATGCTTCTTCTACAAGGAATAACTTTTCCTCCCACAATTCTGACTTATTTAGTGGATATCCTCCCTCCCTGCACATCACCAGTGCAGAAAGAAAACTTCAAGATAGGCTGGATGCATTCAGCACTTTAGTACAAGTGGGCCCTGACATTCAGTGTTCTTTCTGAAGATACATTTCTTGGTGAAGCTGTAGAAATTATAACACATGGGAATTTTCAACAGTTTGCTGGTGTGTCTTCTACGTTTTGGGAAAACAAAGGTTATCTATCTTCCTGCTTCACATAACTGCCTCTTGAATCTCTCCACTATGGATGAATGACTGAGAAGTTAGAAGAAAGTTTGGGTGAACGCTCTGCTACGTCCCACAGAGCTAACCTAAGAGCCCCTGGGTTTCCAGTGACTGAGTCTATGATATTCTGTGGCCACAAGAGGTTCTCTATCTTTTTGACAAAGAAAGAAGTAGAGTTGGCGGTGAGTGAGAGGCAAGGCACATGGAGGAGGGGTATGACTAGAGGGAGGTTCTCTGAAGCCTGCTCTCCAGGCTGACATGGTACCAAGTTATCATGTACCAGGTCATGCCTTCCAATACACCATAGCTTGGCACACCTGAAGGCAAGCCAGTTCCATCACAGACGCTCCCTTCTGCTCTTGTTACCAGTGAACCACATTCCCAGAGCAGAGGAGAGCTGGACACCAGAGGGGGTGCAGAGTGACCTGCTACCGCCAAGCATATCAGTTGAGTGAGCACTTTAGAGAAGAAAGATTTTGCTTTGCCTCTCTCTTCTCAGAGTGCTTAGGATCTGGATTCAGCCATGATATAATTTCTATCTAAAATGCTCCCATAGACCCACATGTCCCCAGACTGAGATGCAGCCTTTGACAGCTGGGGCCTAGTAAGAGGTATTAGGTCACTGGGGCTGTGCCTATGAAGGGGACGTTGGAGCTCTCGTCCTTCTTCCCCTTTGCTCCCTGGCTGTGAGGGGGGTGTTTTATTCTGCCACAGAATCCCTGCCATGATGTGCTGCCTTGTCACAGATCCAAAAGCAACTGTCTATGGACTGAAACACCAAAACTATGAACCAAAATAAACCCTTTCTCTCTATAAGTTGATTGGTTTAGGTGCTTTTTAATTCACTAGCCACCTTTGTTTATTTAAAAACAAATGATCTTCCTTAAGTTTGTATTACTAAAAGCATTTAAAAAAACCCTACTTATTAGGAAAATAAAATGTGACTATTTTGCTTCATAAAATGGTATATTTGGGGCTAGGATGGCTATATCTGCATATATAAAATGTATATGACAATATATCTAGATCTAATTTTAGCTAAAGCTCTCAATTAGCCCTAGTTCTGTTTTTACAGTTCATTTTAGTTCAGCGAATCTTTGAACACTTTTCAAAGCTTTTGACATTTTTCTTGACTCCAGTACAGCTCAGAATTCCCAATATGCACAGTGGCAGTTGGCAGGGAGGGCCTTACTGTGTAAAACCAGAACTTGACAATGGGTGCATTATAGAACTCGCAGATCTTCGTTCCAATGGGAATGCTCCTCTGCTTTTTGTGCTCATTCTCCTCGTCCCCCTTCCTTGAGTCAGCATCTGCATTTGCATCCTGGAAAATAGCATAGGACATGGCAGTCAGGCTGCAGATGGGAGGTACAGCCTCCAGCAAAGTCACCTTCAACAAGGGAGAATCCTCAAAGTGTACCCAGTAGCAAGCTTTCTAAATCCATGGTTGGTAAGACAGATTTGAACATTGAAAATGAGAGCCCGGTGACCCTCTGGGGGTCAGGGTGTCACTGACCATGTTCTCCTCTTCTTTGCTTTCTTCATTTTCCTTGGATGTTTGGTATGAGAAGTCATCATATGTACGGAATTCCAAAAACAAGATGGTTGGGGGGAGCAAAATCCCCATGATAACCTACAGATGTTAAAAAACAAATCAAGTTTTAAGCTATGGTACTCCTAGAAAAAATTCCCAGTACTGTTGTCCCTCAGTTCCTCAGTTCCTGGTTACTTTTTGCTGCTGTGACAGAATAACTAAGAAAATAACTTAAGGGAAGAAGGGTTTATATTCATTCCATCATAGTGGGGGGTAGAGTCAATCAGCTCACATACTGGCAGCCAGGAAGAAGGGAGGGAAGGAGGAGAGGGAGAGAGAGGAGAGGGAGAGAGGAGAGAGAGAGAGAGAGAGAGAGAGAGAGAGAGAGAGAAGAGAGGGAGAGAACGAGAACTTGTGTTTGGGCTTCCTCCTTCCCTCCCTTTTTTTTTTATATATATATAAATGTTTGTATCTATGACCCAGTTTAACTTACAAATTATGTACAATAAGATTGTAATAATAAAATAAAATAATTTTAAACATATATTTTAATAAGTATTATTTAAAACTTGTGAATTATTTCCAGACCATGAATAGTCCAGCATAAATGAAATCCCAAAAAGTGAATCCATGGATGAGGAGAGATGTCAGTATTTCTTATACATATGGTAAGAACAATAGGTCACAACTGCATCATGGCAAAACATATGTAGACAACCTGAAAAACATCCTCAAAGCTCCTGTTTGTTTGTTTGTAACTTGCTGGACAATAAAAGTTCTCAGACTTGGTAGGCTTGGTAGCCTGGGTAGTCTGAGTAGCCTGGGTAGCCTTGGTAGCCTGGGTAGCCTTTGTAGCCTTGGTAGCCTGGGTAGCCTGGGTAGCCTTGGTAGCCCTGGTAGCCTTGGTAGCCTGGGTAGACTTGGTGGAGGATGTCCAGTAGCCTGGGTAGCCTGGGTAGCCTTGGTAGCCCTGGTAGCCTTGGTAGCCTGGATAGCCTTGGTAGCCTGGGTAGACTTGGTAGCCTGGGTAGTCCTGGTGGAGGATGTCCAGCGGCTCATAGTAGAAAAGCCTCAGGCCCTGTGGAACATTATCAGTTATATGATTAGCAATATTATCACTAATCATATTTTGGTCATAGATTAACTTGATCTGAGACAATGTATAGAAAGAGCTGCAATTTTTATTGATCTGTGCCATTAATCTATGGGATGGTGCTACCCAAAATTAGGATTGGTCTTCCCTCCTTAGTTAATTGAATCCTTCCTGGTTACTCCCTCACCAACTGTAGACACCTAAACCTGTGGATGCTTATGGTCCATAGATGACACATTATTTGCATATAATCTAGGCACATCCATATGTTTTAAATCATCAGGTTTGGCAGCAGACACCTTTATCCACTGAACCATTTTGCCAGCCCCTAAAAACACAGTTGATGTTATTTTGTCTATTTCAAGAATGTGAATTCCTTGGCTATGGAAGACTGGCTGTATAGTTAAAGATGTAAAGTTAGACCCTTGACACTTGTCAACTTGTCAATCAATAATCAAGGAGCCTGAGTTGTGTTATTCCTGCTCTGATGATCTGTGCTTTTCTGTGATTGATGCCTTGGCAGTAAAAAACAAACAAACAAACAAACAAACAAACAAAAAACAGAATGCCACTGATTTTTTAAAAGAGAAATGGAAATCATTTCTATATCTATAATCCTGACTTTGAAAAGCAAAGTTCTAAAACTAAATTTCAAAGCAAGAAAGTCAGGATGGATGTTTAGCTGAGTGCAAGAGCACTGGCCTAGTGTGGATGAGTCCCTAGGCTTGATCTCCAGCACCATAAAAACCAATCACACAACCAAAGTAAATGCATTGCTAAATTAAAATATAATAATAAATTAACATATGTAAATAAAATATGACACCTTTAGTGAAGGAAACGGAAGGTATTTTATATAAAAAAAAAAAAAACAACACTTCAGTGTAAGTAGACTGTGCATGAAGTGTTCCAAGGCTAAATTTAGTGACTTACAGAACTCCGCTGGGCTCTGCCTAGAGAGCGAAGTGATGGCCTGGCCCACAGAGGGAGAGCCGCTGCCTTTGATCAGCACTTCTCTATGCTCCATCAGTCACTAAAGCATCCCAAAGTTAAATTTGAATCACACTCTTAAATCTTAACTTTTGTGGGTAGTTTTTCTTTTTTCCTAAAATTTAGATTACCCTTCTATTTTCTTGTTAAGGATTATGAATAGTATTTGTTGCTCTGACCCCACAGCCCAGGTGTGCTGGATAGCTTTAGTGTCAACTTGACACATCTGGGTTGAGGGACCCTCAATTGGGGAATTGCCTTCATTGGACTGGCCTGTGGCCATGTCCATGGGGCACCTTCTTGATTGTTGATGTGGGAGGGCCCAGCCCACTGTGGGTGGTGCCACCCCTGGGCAGGTGGGCCTGTGTTGCATAAGAAAGCAGGCTGAGCAGGGGCCAGGGAGCAAGCCAGTAAGCAGTGTTCCTCTATGGCCTGTGCTCCAACTCCTACCACCGGGTTCCTGCCCTGAGTTCCTACCTTGGGCTCCCTCAGTGATGAACTGTGACCCAGGAGATGTAAGATAAAATAAACCCTTTCCTCCCCAAGTTGGTATTGGTCAGAGTATTTTGTCACAGCAACGGAGAAACAAACCAGGACACCAGGCATTCTGTGACTTCTTAGTCATTCATGCAATCTATTTGTTGGAGTCATTTCTCTTCTTTTCTTTGGATTGTGTATATGTTTGTGTGTGTGTTTTTGCATGTGTGCAGGTACACATGTATGTATGGGTGCACATGCACGTGTGTGAGAGCATGTAGAGGCCAGAGGACAACTTCAGCTATCATTCCTCAGGAGCTACCTGCCTAATTTGTTTTTTTGAGACAGGGTTTCTCGCTGGATTGGAGTTTACCAATTAGGCTAGCCTGTCTGGCCAGTAAGCTCCGGGGATCCATGTGTCTCATGTCCCCTGCACTGTGATTATAAACACATGCTACCATGCCTGCCCTTCTTTACATGAGTCCTGGGGATCCAATTCAGGTTGTGTTTGCAGGTCAAGTGCTTTTTTGACTGAGCCATCTCCCCAGCTCTCTCTTCTTCTCAAGTACTTTCTTCTCAGGTCTTACTGACTCTTTGTACTGATCCAGTCTAATGGCCTCTCATTAAGCTACATGGGTTTCATATGGGGCATCATAAAACAAGGGAGTTTACTTCATTAATTTTCTTGAATGGGTATGTCAAAAGCATATAATTATAATTTTAACCTTTGCCTGATTTATTTTGTATTTATTTGGCAGTCCTGGGCATTAAACCTAGGGCATCATGCATCCTCGGCAAATGCTCCACCCCTAAGCTATATCCCTAGACCTGTTTTACAGGGCCTCACTAAGTTGTCCAGGCTAACTTGAACTCACTCTGTAGTCTAGGCAAGCTTTGAACTTGTAGCCTTCCTGCCTTAGCCTCCCAAGCAGCCAGAATTATAGGCTGACTCTTTGCCTGTTTTATATATGTATCTTTTCTTTGTGCATTTATTTTATTTTTTAGTCTTTTTCAATGCTGGGATTGAACCCAGGGCCTCATACATGCTAGGCAAATGCTATACCACTGAACTACATCATCAGCTCTCTTCATATGTTTTAAATAGTTAGACTAGGTAAAGAAACTTTCCAGGTTCCAAACTCCCCTCCAATAGGAACTGAGAAAGTAAAGGTCTTGTTCTGCTGCTTTTATTCTTGGTCTTCCTAAAACTATTTGTTAATATCCAAATTTATGTATAATGTTAATATAACAATTAGTGTAGAATGTAGAATTGGTAGCTATATATATGTGTGTGTGTGTATAAAACTTCATAGCTATAAGAAGTGGAAACTCTTTTGTCAGTCAATTTGCCATATAGGATGAGTGCTCCATCTGAAAATCTGAAATTTGAAATGCTCCAAAATCTAAAACCAGCATGATGCCATAAGTGGAAAATGCCACACCTGTTGTCATATGATGGATTATAGTCAAGATGCAGGCCCCCTAGAATTATCAAATAAAATTTTCCTTCAGGCTGTTCATATAAAATAACTACTAAACAATGAGTTTTGTATTTAGATTTGGATCCCATCCCTAAAATATTATGTCTATGTGAACAGTCCAAAATCCAGAAAAAAAGGAAACACTTTTGACCCTAAGCATTTCAGATAAGGGGGATCCATTGGTTTTTTTTTTCATTATTCTCAGAGTTTTCATAAAATCAATATAATATTACCATTCGATAGTTAGGTTACCACCAAAACAAAATCACTGCTCAAGATAATCTGGTAGTTTTGTAACAACAATTTTTTTCCCTGAAACATTCTCTCATAAGCCTCATGTAATAAAAACATCTCAAGTTAAAACACTATCACACAGTTTCAGAGTCTGAGGGGATTATGGAAATAAAGTGTGGGTCTACGCTTTGATGGCAGTCGGTGGCCTGTGCAGGGTACATGATCAATCATGGTGGGCTTCAGTAGAAAACATAGACTGTAAGCAAGAGCTCTGTAAGCCAGGCACACCTGTTACATGGGGCTTTAGCATCTGACCACCTCAGTTCAGGTCCTGGTCACATGATGACCAGTGAAGAGGCTAGGCAAGCTACCTCATCAACAAGCTTCAGGTTTCTTATTGTAAAACTAAAATTGGTACAGTGTCCCCCACGGAGGGTTTCTTAGGAGATATGTTCTACCACCCCCATGGATCCCTGGAACCACAGATGGTACTGACCACCTACTATGTATTCTGTGCACTCTCCTACATGTCCTGCAGTATTGTCACCTATGCCAGAGCTATTGGTCCTAAACTGTATGCCCCGGTGCTTCCTTTACATTACCACCTTAAGGATGTTAGTAAGGGACATCAAGGTTTCTTGAACTCAAGCACTGTGATGCTGTGACAGTTAATCTGATAACCTATTAGGTGGCCAATGGGTGGGTACAGTACACAACGTGGATATTCTAGGCAAACAGATGATTCATGTTTGGGACAGGATGGGGTAGGATCACATGAGCCTTCACTCCACTACTCAGAACACTGTACAATTTAAAAATTCATGCATAGGGCCTGGGATATAGTTCAGTGGCAAAGCACTTGCCTAACTTGAGGCAGCCTCCTGATCCTCAGAAATCTCAATGAAACATCACAAAACAACTTATGAACTGATTATTTCTTGAATTTTTCCATTTAATATTTCCAGATTGTAGGTGAGTTGGGGTAACTGAAATTCATGCAGGGGTGATGGAGAGGAACCACTGCAATGAGATAAGCCACAGGACCTCAGCCTAGGATCTCTTGAACCTGTGATCACTACCAGTCCAACGGCCGCTAGCACCCACCTTCAGGCCTGGGTTTTTCCTCATTCGAAGCCTTCCCATCCACATGTCGGTTAGCAGCATCTGGCTGCAGGTGTGTGCAATAAAGTCCCGGTGCTTGGCTGCCACAGCCAGCTTGAGGCAGGTGGAATTGCTCCAGTTTTTGAGTTCATAGGTCAGAAGTTTCATGGCGAGCTGCTCATCGTGTTTATAGGACTGGTCTAACAGCTCCACAGCAAGCTGGCCAAAATCCCTGGAGGGGAAAAGATGGCATTGGGAGCGAAACCACAGCGGCAATGAGCTCTTTCTTGGGCATATGCATCCATGGGGGATGTGGGGAGCCACAGGGCACAGAACAGAGAACTGGAAGTGGTTTTAATGTCCTCTAAGATCTCAAGATGTGTCACCAGAGGGTAGGGTAGGGATGGGGCAGCAATAGCAGGTTCTGCAGTCAGTCAGAATAGGGACTGACTGCTCTTCCTGAAAATAGAGCTTCAGATGGATCCTAAACAGGGTCTCAGGCCAAAAGGAGACAAAATTCCTTTCCTCAGGCTATACACAGAGCAGTGAGGCAGAGAGAAAAGACATGATCTGTGGGCCTATAAGTTGTAACAGTGGCTGCCCTTAGGATCCAGGAACAGGTGGAAAACCAGGATAACTTGTGGGTTCTAGTCAGCTTCTGATTTGTGTGTGTGTTTGTGTGTGTGTGTGTGTGTGTCTGTGTGTGTGTGTGTGTGTGTGTTTCAGATAGGGTCTCCCTATAGCCCCAGCTGGCCTGGAACTTACTATATAAACCAGGCTGGCCTTGAACTCACAGAGATCTGCCTGCCTCTACCTCCCAAGTGCTGGGATTAAATGCACCACCACATCCCGGCCAGCCTCTCATTCTTAATGTGGGTGCTGACTATGGCTGTGTGTTTCATTTGAGAATGGTTATCAAGCCACACATTGAAGCAATGTGCTTTTTGTATAGTGTGTAATACTTCAACAAACATGATTTCAAGAGACTCTAACATGCTCAGTGCTGTGAGATAAAATGTCACAGGACCCAGAGCAGGAATATCTAATTATTAAAGGGGGACACTGATGGGATCCAGGGGCGTGGAGAAAGTAGCACAACTGAAGTTTGAATAGAGTTTATTCTTTTTACCACATGATCCTGATTCAAACATTTAATGATAGCTGTAGTCATTTCCCAACGTTTTTTGTCATGAAATATGGTTAAAAGTCCGACCACATGGTGATCATTCTCCTCTCTTTGTACTTCTCCATTTACAGAGATTTTGTTGTAATTATGAAGCTGAAGATAAAACAGAGTTGTGTGGTGGAGAATGGTTATCCCTATCCTCAGAAGAGTGTGTCGTCTACAGTACCTTCTGGTCCTGGTCCTCACTGGCATGGTGACTTTTCACTAAAAGAGGACTGTCTACAAGGTGGGGCTATATGTGGAATCCTGAGGCAGGTGAACACACCCTAAAAAGCCTTGGGTTCTAACATTTAGAAGCCAACTAGTCATTTTAGAAATCAACAAATCCAGAACAAAAGCAGCAGCTTCAAAACAAAGCTGTAAGATGCTGGCAGAGCTGCCTGCATCTGCCTCAAGTTTATATGCCTATAAAGTTGTCCTGGGCTTCAGATTTCCAGTCTGGAATGTAAGGAACTTGGAAAGGGTCCATGTCTACTAACAATAGGAAAAAAAAAAAAGCTGAACAAGCTGGAAATCAATGTCTTTTCTTCATTCCACCAGAGAAGTGACATCACAGGGGAGACTGTGCCCCTGACTGGAGGGTTAGGCAGGCATATACACAGAATCATTGCTTAATGGAGCAGAAATGTCTGCAGGAACCAGGACTTGCCTAGGAAATGTGAGCTATAATTGATAAATTAATTGCTGAATGCTTCATGTGACCAAATCCAAATGTGACAGACTCCAGGGGACCCGTCTCATCTTCCAACAGGGAAAGGGGAAAAGAAACCACATTGAAATCCAGCAGCACCCAGCTCTGCCTAGCAGGAGAAATGAGGTAACCAGAGTGTGCGGGGGGGTAGGGGGGTGAGATATCTAACCTACATGGGAGAAGAGAAAACCCCAAACTCTAGCCCCTTTTAGCCATCTGCCCCAGCTCCAGAGAAAGAGAAAACAGAAATCCTCACAGCATTCACAGTTCAGGGCATAGATGCTAAAGTTTTACACCTCATCAGTGTTTCTTTATGGAAGTTTATTTCACTGCCTTTGCATCAGAAGTGTGCTTCAAAAGTCCGATTGAGAAGGTAGTAAGCCAAACCACTAACATCCCAGAAGCATCCCAGAGAGACAGCAGTAGAAATACTGACAGACAGCAGGGCAAATGGTTCATGAATAAGCCTTAAACACAATGATCCTTAAGTGAGATGTGCAATGGCCATCCTACCGAAGAGGGAGAGCGCTAGGGATAATAGTCAGTCTGGGTCCTTAGATTTCCTCTAGACACTGACTTGGAATTGTTGTCCAAATCCTGGGAGATGTCATCCACCAGCTCGCTCTCAGAGGACTCCTGGGCCATGGCCTTGTAGAGCTTACAGGCTACCAGGGCCTTCGCCATGCATTCCTCCCCACACTGCCACAGGTAGACGGCCATCTTCTGGCGCTTCATCAGCACCGCCCACACCATAAGCTCATGGAATGGGTACTGGAATCGACTCACAGCAGGGTCGTCCACACTGATGTCAATCTCTTCCTCCTTTTTCTTTTTCTTCTTTCCTTTGCCTGGAGGCTCATCATCCTGAAGGGAGAAAAAACACATGTTTTTCATGGTTCTTCTAAATGGGCAACAAATGTTTCAGGAGTTACTGGAGAATGGCAGACCTTTATGTTAGAAGCAGTAAAGAGATTTCGTGACTATCCACTCGCTGTCCTCTTTTGAGAAAATACAATACACATGCTCATTTTGAAGTAGACCATTTGAAATCAATGAACTGAAAAGGAAATCTACTAGTGGAGTAGCTTATCCCACTGGGTTAGCAAGTTCTTTTTTTTCATTGGGCTTTAACTGAGGAGGTGTAACAAACACCCAAAACAACCTCCCCATAAACGAAATGCAGATAACACCACAGGAAAGATAAAGGCAGTTTATCTACTCTCCTGGGTAGGCATGGTAGCTACCTGTAATCCCAGCCCTTGGGAGGCAGACATGGGGGAAACCCCAGGGAAGCTGACTAGGTAGAGTAGCTGGAATCAGCAAGCTCCAAGTTCAGCTAGAGAAACTGCTTTAATAGAGAGCACCAGAGGAAGACATCTGACATCAGCCTCCGGCCCCCACATACACACAAATATGTGCCTGTGCACCTGCACACACAAGTGCATCCATACACTCACATACAGTACATACACACAGACACACAAATTTTTAAAAGTATATATAATTTTTTTTTATAATTTACCCAGCTCATCTAAGTAGATTTTGGTGAGTTGTATAGTGGATTTTTTTTTTGTGGAAAATATTGCTTAATTTTGTGTTAACATAAACCTAAAAGATTTACATATGTTTTACCATAATACCATAAAACTATTAGAAATCAATTCTACTTACTTCCATTCCCAGAAGTTTGAGAGCTTTGGGCTACATAATGAAAAAAGCACGAAAAAAATTAGTTTACTCAGGTAACGGTTGGTATCATATTTGTAAGGCATCAGTTTTGTTAGTAGTAGATATAATAGATTTTAAATACTTTGTATCACTATTAATTAATGGTAATATCCAAGGAAGAAATGATTTAGCTTGGAAACTGTGTCTGTCGGCAGAATTCAGTTAGCAAAGACATATAGACACATGGTATCATCACAAATGGAACCAGAGAAGCTCCCTGAAAACAGACTGTTGAGTGGGGGTAAGGAAAGCTTCTCCCCAGATCTGACCTTTACACTGGACTTCTGATAAGAGTGGGATTTTGGCAGGCTCACGTAGGAAGAAGAGTCACAGCAAGCCAGGAATATGACTTTGGTGGAGGAAGAGGATCTATTGTGGTGGGGTGGGACAGCTGGCCACAACCACCTTTGCTGCTGTGGCCATGAGCTTGGCTATGGTTTTCTGGACAGTGGGGAGTTCTGGCTTTTGCCATGTCCCTTGCTTTAGAAGATGACAGCAGCTCCAGTGGTGAGGTGGGAGGATGGGTTGAGAGAGAAGAGACATGAGGCTTCAGGAGGAAAGCCTCTGTGGGCAAACAGGGAGTGCAGACGTGCTTGATAGTGCTGCCTGAAATAGTCCTAAGGGATGATGTAGATGATTGCATGTGAAGCTGCGAGGCTTTACTTTGGGGGGGGGCGCAGGGTGTCAGGGCAGAGGAAGGGCAGGTGTACACTGGGACAGATGGGTGAAGAGTTGAGCTCTCTATGGGCAGAGTTACTGGGAAGCACATCAAGGAACTACATGTCCTTCTGGGAAGCACAGAAGACTGTGTGCCTGATGAGATCTACCCTCTTAGGGCCAAACAAGTTGTTGTAGAGAGTCCGGAAACTTTTCCGAGTGTAGTTGCAGCGGTAGGCACCTCCCATGAGGTACTCCAGCACGAGTCCTATGTCTATGAGGCTGATGTGGTAATCAGGTGGAAGGTTGCTCTGTAAAAAGGAAAGTTTACAGTGAGGATGTCATCCCAAATTCAGGCATAAGTCATCATTCTAGTAGTGACTTGGGAGTTACTGTAACAAATGAGGGCAATAAATAATATTCAGTCATTACCATATGATGCAGTGGGATACAGGTTAAACCACATCCCAGAAATCTGCTTAAGCTCTTCCACTGAGAAGAGAGGGTTAAACACTCAGTGACTCTAGGGTCTATGGCACACCCACGGCCAGATAGGCAGGTCTGTAGCTGGTATGTGGAAGTGGAAGGAGGGGTCTGGTGCCACTGACATGCCAGCAGATTTGTTTGGATGACAAGTACCTTCAACAGCCCCTTACAGTGGAGAAGCTAGCCTCAGGGGAGGGGCCAAATTTCGTATCAGAGGTACTGGGCCTTGTGGGAGACTGTGGGAGGCCAGAGTGTTCCTCGGGGCAGGAGTTTCTCTAGCAAAAGCTTAATGGTGCTTAATGATTTTCTGGGGAGGCTCCCAGGTCTTCAGTAAAATACAAACACCAGGAACTATCTGGCATGACTGGGAGTTACTGAAGAGGTAGCATTTTAAATAACGTGGAGGAGGGTCTATTGGGACAGAATTCCACTGGTGCGAAGGATTGACCTGAAGAGAGGTGCTGCTTGCATTATGCCATTCACCCATGTCCTGGACGAGCTGATAGTCAGAGCTGGCCAGCTGCTTGGTTTTTGCTGTGGGTATTTATTGCTTGGTTGATTTCATAATGGTTGAAATGGTGGCAGTGCCCTGGGATCCACTGCATGTTCTTTTATGATAGGGCTGACCATGCTGGCTGGATCTTTTGCTCATGAGTTATGTATTTGTTCAATTACTGACCATGTTGGGAATTTCTTACTAGTGGGACTAGACTATTTTTCAGTGCTGGGAATTGAACTCAGGGTGTCATGCATGCTAGGCAAGCATACAGCTGAGATATACCCTAGCCCAAGGACTTCTCACTGGCTACAAGGAAATGCAAGCTTGCTCTGAAGAGCTGGGTGCTGAGAGGGAGAGGAGCAAAGCTGTAAGCAGCTCAGTGAAGCAGCATGCTCCATGCACAGGAGCAGTGCCTGGTGCTGTCTGTGTGGGTTGTTGTAGGGTACATATGGTTCCAAGAGGTGACATTGGAATCAAATAGGGATGGTGGGGGAGAGGGATAAAGAGTGTTGTTGGTGTGAGGAAGTGTGGCTCAGACAGAATACAGTGTCCTGGGGCTCTGGAGTGTCAGATGAGGTTAGTATAGAGTGTGGTGGAATGTGTTGGGAAAGAGTAGGGGATGTGGGCCTGGGCCAGGCACAGTGGGAATTTATGTTTCTTGGAATAAGCTTGAACCATGGGAAGGTTTCAATGGGAGAATTGGGGGAGATTATGAAGAGGGAATGGAGTGGTGGGAGGAAGGACTTTCGGAGAAAGGAGATTATTGAAGCCATTCAACTGTGAAATGGCTGGGCTTGAAGTTGGATAACTATTATTTTTGAAAGTTTGCACTTCTTAATCTGTCTTCCACCTGGGTCTTGAGGGAGAGCTCAGAATATTTATGTGAAAAACAAGGGCTGTGGCCGGAGGGTCTCAGATTCTCTGGTCCCTTGCATCCCAGATCCACTGATTTCCATTCTGCTCTGTATAAATCATATTCTCATATTATGAATGTTGAATATTGTTATGAAATACGACCAAGTTGCCCAGGAATCTGACAGAGCACCATACTCTCTCATTTTAGTGAGATTGATCACTCCTATGCGAACACAATCTAATCTTTAACTTGTGATGACGAGACGTAAGAGATGTCAGGACAGGACAGGACACAGAGTGTACAAGATCCCAAAGGAATATGGGCTGTCCAGCCGCAGAGAGTGAGGAGAGTAGCTCTCAGCAATGAAGGAATTGAAAAGGCTGAGAACCCCTGCTGTGCCCTACTGGGCACATGACTTCCTCACTATGCTGGATAGCTTTAGTGTCAACTTGACACGCCTGGGTTGAGGGAGCCTCAGTTGGGGAATTGCCTCCATAGGACTGGCCTGTGACCATGTCTGTGGGGCATCTTCTTGATTGTTGAGTGATGTGGGAGGGCCCAGCCCACTGTGAGTGGTGCCACCCCTGGGCAGGTGGGTGGGCCTGTGTTGCATAAAGCAGGCTAAGCAGGGACCAGGGAAGTAAGCCAGTAAGCAACATTCCTTCATGGCCTGTGCTCCAGCTCCTGCCTCCAGGTTCCTGCCCTGAGTTCCTACCTTGGGTTCCCTGATGAACTATGATCCAGGAGATATAAGCCAAATAAACCCTTTCCTCCCCAAGTTGGTATTGATCAGAGTATTTTGTCACAGCAATGAAGAAACAAACTAGAACACTGACCAGCCTGTCGGTACTTTGGGAAAGAGGTGACTTGGTGCTGTGCTATCCAGTCATCAGTGTGTTCCTGTCCTGTGGCGTCTAAAAGCTGCTTAAGAAGCTCTCTTTTTAAGGTTCTTTTTTTTGGTCTTTTGAAACAAGGTCTCTTTGTAGCCCAAGCTGGTCTACTTTATAGACCAGACTGGCCTTGAACTCACAGAGATCCACTTGCCTCTGCCTCCCGAGTGCTGGGACTACAACGCATGTGCCACTACGCCCGCCCGGCTTCTTTTTAAGTTTTATTTTTTACTTTGTACAAATGGTGTGTGGTATTTGTGCATGTGTGTATGCATATTTGTACCTGTGTGTGGGTTCGCTGCATGTCTATGCACAGATGTGTGTGGAGGCCCAAGATTGATGTCAGGTGTCTTCCTTGATTGCTCTCTAGCTTATATATTGAGGCACGGTCCCTCAATGAACCTGGAACTCTCAGTTTGCCCCCAAATCCCTGACTCTGAATGAAATTGTAGATGGGCCACTATGCTCACCCAGCTTTTACTAGATTGTGGAGATTTGAAGTCTGGTCCTTATGCTTGTGGAGGCAAGTGCTTTCTTTACCTTTTGAACCATCTCCCATCCCCTAATTCGTCTCTCTTTTTAATTATAAATAAACTCTTGTTAGCAACTCGTTCCTTCTGTCTAAAATAGGAAGAAGATAACACATTTTGGAAATAGAAAATTGCTTTTGAGAAATACTTTAGTGAAAGGTGCTAACAGGTAAAGATCATTAAATGTAGACTGACCTTTTTCACATCCCTCACCAGCAGGTGAAGTGTGTTTGGTGGGCCCAGTCTCTGAAAGAGAAGTATTCAGTCATAATACTCATTTTGCTCTTTGATTCTTGGAGCAAAATTCTACCCCACTGGATAGAATCAGTAAATTGTGAGGGCTAAGGTGTGATTTCCAATTGATCTCTTTCATGAGGCACAATTAATTGTGGTTACCACATTCAAGTGTATGTAAGATACTGTGTGTTGAATTACTTTAGGAACCCCTTGTAAGGCACAATGTAGTGTTAACCATTCACACACTTCAGTGAGTCATAGGAGAGGACCATTTCTGCCACTTTCAATCTTAGAATAGGGAAGGACACATAAATTCTCAAAACTTAAATTGTAATAGTGTAGGCAAGGCAAATTTCACTCAAATACTTCCCATTCTGACATGGCACAGCTCCTGACTTTTAGAATTTGGTTCCACATTTTTGACTGCAGCCTCATGGAAATGTAAGGGTCCCAAGTAATGACTAATAACCTCTGGTAACAGTTTGGTCTGCTGATACCTTAGGAAACGAGAGCCTCTTGCTTCCCAAGTATAGGATGTAAATGCAAGCAGTCTCCTCTGCCTTACCATTTTCAGACTTTACTGTATTGCACAAGTAACACACAAGCCTTCAGGAGAAACTATTCTTTGAATCAAAATCTTTTTCAGGCTAGTGATCTCTCACTATGTGAGCTGCAGCTTTTTCAACTTAGGCTACTTTTACCTCAGAGATAGGGTTATCAGAATGAAAGCCCAAAGTCAAAGGACTTCTGTGTACTCCAGCTGGAGTGACTGGCTGGCATGGCATGGTATGTAACAGTGTGAACCCAGACTGGCCAGGAGCAAGTGAGAAACAGCTGCCTGCCACTGACCATGGGCCTTTTAGCTGAAACCATGTCCCAGTGATTCTACACTTAGCTGAGCACATTTTTTTGCATAATATGAATCAGTAATAAAAAATATTCTGAGAACTAGCTCCCCTCTGCTCTTCCTCCTGTACTCACTGTATTATAAAGCTCCTCCAGCCTCTGGATGGTAAGGAAATGTTGCATGTTCACTCCATTTTCAATCAAAAGTTTCACAAAATCAATTCGATCTAAGACAAGAGCATCCAACATGGCTTGTTCCAGGGCATTCACCTGCGTGAAATCCAGAAGGGGAGACCATGAGTTGCCTCCCAGGAGACCAGGCAGGAGGCCCAGAGGAGAAATCTCAGAAAAGGGATTCTGAACACCTAGGATCTGGAATGTTCTGAACATTATTCTCTGTTTTTGTTGTTGTTGTTAACGCTGGGAATCAAGCCCAGGGCCTCCATGTGCTAGTCAATGCTGAGCTACTGTCAGCCCATAGCTCTTTGAACTGTTTCTGTTGAGTGAACACATCTCATCTCCTCTTTCTTTTCAGTCTGGTCCCTATGTGTTCTGTCAAAGTTTATAAAGGATTTTCTCTTCTTAAAATAAGTTGAGGAGGCTATAGAAAATCACAACCATCCTAGTGTTGCTCTACTCCGTTTCTCTTCACTGATTTCTTGACTGAGGAATGTCCTTTAACAGTTGTGGGACTGTGTGGCCATGTCACAGGCCACCAGCGTACACAGGCTGTTTTGCCTGTGTCTGGGCAGCAAGGAAACCTGAAACCACGGGTGGTACCCACCTTCAGTCCAGGCAGCTGCCGACCCCCCAATCCCCCTTCCCACCCTACCACCGGCTCTATCTTCTAAAGGGTTTTGTTGCATGAACTGTAGTTAGGTGGTTTGTTTCTCATATCTTCATGCACCAAGTCTGCCAGGTAGAGAAAGCCTCCACTGAACAGGATGACCAGACCTCCTCTCTGGGTGGCACCTTTGCTCCATAAATAGGAGTGTGCCGTCTTTTGACAACTGAAACTGACAGCTGCACTGCAGTGAACATGCTATTGCCACTGAAATATTTTTGTCCTGGTGGGGAGGAAGCCAAGGGAACAAGCATGCCCCTTCCCTGGAGGACTAGGGTGATGCCAATTCAGTCCTGTGATCCCAAGAAACACAAGCAAGGTCTTTCCACACACCCAGTTCAGCAGCTCGATCTTACGGGGGTCAGTCTCTTCCTCTACTTCCTCTTTCACTTTCCCTTTCTTCTTGGCTTTTCCTCTCCCCTTGGTGGTGGCTGTTGGTGGCTTCTTCTTCTCTGTGGCTTTGCTGTCCACTGGAGGGGCCAGCCTTCCCAGGGGCTGCAATCCATAGCAAGCAGAGTTGGGGAAA
This sequence comes from Nannospalax galili, assembly GCF_000622305.1. NCBI lineage: Eukaryota > Metazoa > Chordata > Mammalia > Rodentia > Spalacidae > Nannospalax > Nannospalax galili. The sequence continues at coordinate 2,815,589 of NW_008353482.1, read as the reverse complement.
GACATTCAAGGCTGTCCCTCATCCTAAGACAAGCACACTGACCCTCCCAACTTCCGTATGCACATACACAGAGCATGTACATACACATGCTCACATATGTACACATGGCAGACTCACACATGTTCACACACAAGCAGTACACACATGGCAGTGTGCAAACACACACACACTCAGAGTCACTTTCATGCATACAATGCACCTATGTGTACATAGCAAGTATACGCACCCATAAGCAAAACTCAACAGCTATAACCCATACAAAAATAAGTAAAAGACTTGAATAGATATTTCTCCCAAGAATTATACAAATGGCCATCAAAGATGCTCAACATCCATAATTTCACAAGGAAGTACATATTAAAATCACTGGAGATACCACCTCATATGAATTAGGATGGCTTTGTTTTAAAAACTGACAAGATAAAAAGAAAAAAAATAACACATGTTGCTGAGAAAGTGGGGAAATTAGAAACTTTTACATGGCGATTGGGAATGTAAAGTGATGCAAGAGTTATGAAAATGATTACAGTGATTCCTCCCAACAGTAAACATCGAATTATCACAGAATTCAGCACTTCTACTTCTAGATATACTTCCAAAGGAATTGAAGAAAGAAATCAAGTGGACATCTTACACCCGTGTCCATAGCAACACTACTCACACTAGCTATTGCTTGCTGACAGCTAAATGGATAAGTTGTGCTAATACACATAGTACAACTTTATTTTTTTGAGTCAGAGTCTCACTATGTGGCCCCAGCTAGTCTGTAGCTCACTTTGTAGAACAGACTGGCCTCAAACTCTCCCCCTCCTGAGTGCTGGGATTAAGGGTGTGTGCCACCACACCTGGCCTAAAGTAGAACATTTTTCAGTCCTAAAAAGGAAGAACATTATGACACATGCTGACACATACACCAAGTGATGAATCCACATTACATGAAAGAAGTCAGTCACCAAACGACAAACACTCCATGCTTCTACCCATGGAAGGTACCTGTCATCCTACTAATAAGAGCAGGAACATAATAGGGGTTGTTGGGGGTCTGGGGCTGAAGGAAATGGGGAGATGGTGTTCAGTGGCTACAGAATTTCAGTTTCATAGGATGAATGGAACTCTAGAAGTGATAATGTCTCTATAACAATAAGGAAAAGTTTAATACCACTGAACATTTACTTAAAAATGGAGAAAAGGTGAATGAGGAAGGTTTAAGTGAGAAGAGGGATGGGAAGGTAGGATTGGGGTGGAGAGAAAATTTATGCTAATTATCGATGCTTGAAAAAGCCATATGGAAACCTACTATTTTATAAGCTTCTTCAATGCATGCATGTATACACACATACACACACACACACACACACACACACACACACACACACACACACACACGCCCCACATGAGTTTAACTGAAGTTACCTACACGGGGTAAAACTCAGAAGTCATAGGTTACCAAATAGAAAGCCCAGTGCCAAGTGTGGGATACCTCCTCTCAAGTTGTAGTTCAGGGGTGTTTTGGGTCCCAAACAATGTAAGCTATTGCTATTGTTCTTGGTTGTCCACCAGAACTTGATGGTAAGACCCTATTACTGAAGAGACCACACACTTTTCTCACAGGAAATGGAGAAGTCAAGTTGGTACTGACCTGGATGCTTCTTCCTTGTTGGTTAGCTTTCAGAGTACTGTAAGATGTTATGTAGGTTTCAATAGTCTTACCCAGCTGTGAACCTTGTAAACTACAATAATGACTGGTGTAGCAAGCTATGTCCATGGGTACAAAGGTGGCACCAATGTTATGGAGACAATCAACCATTTTCTGATTGGGTTTATGGCCCATTCTACAGGAGGAAACATATGCCCAGTACTGTAAATCTGGCCAAGAACCTATGGTTGGGGGGCTCACAGGCCCCAGAGGTAGATCTGCTATGATTATTTTGCTAAAGAGGCATAGTCTCAAACTGCTTTCTAAATTCATCTCTCTATACGTATAGATTAGTACATCCCTCAGAATTCATGAGAGAAGTTTTTTGTGCACTGGATGGTGGTTAACCCAGAGACTCAGTTGCTCAAAGTGCAGAGAGTATCTCTAAAGTGTTGAGTCACAAATGGAATGTCTATATCCCCCTGTTTTCCAAAGGTGCAGGGATTATTAGGAAAAGGGAGTGGAAAGATTGCAAGAGCTAGAGGTTAGGGAGAACTGGAGCAAAACAATGTCATCTGGACATGACAGGACTACTCCACTCATGAACTCACAGCAACAGTGTTGTCTGCATAACACCTGTACAAGATCAAGCCTGTAAACATTCTAGCATGAAGTGGGAGGGGCATGAGCCTCCCCCACTAACTGAGGGGCTATCAACAGCTAATGACTTTTGGGGGAGGGAGAGTCAGTTTTCCTTAAGGATGTGGCCTCTGGTAAGTCAACTACACTCCAGTCGATGGCCCCACATGCATGAGTATATGGTCACCAGCCAAGAGCCAACATCAGCCTCCTAGAGAACACCACACGAAAATGGATCCCCCAGCATGCCAATGACCACAGCCCCAGCCTACAGATAGACTACAATCTAAGGAAAGCCCCTGGACTAGACTGCCCAACAAAGCCACTCCCGTGTTCTTGACCATCAGAAACTGTGAGATAAATATTTACTGTTGCTTAAAACAGAAAAGTTTTCCTGTGAGTCCCCCCAGCCCTAAGGTCCCAGCCTTCAGTCCTAGATTTTTATTTTCAGGGCTCAGCCACACACAGTTCCTGACCAGAGTCACCTGCTTCTCCCTTTGCAGTCTAGCCTCCCTGCCTCCACTGTTGATTACTCAAAAATGCCCATCTGTTTCTTGCCTCAGTCTGTTCTTCTGTGGCCTTCCCTCCGCACAGAAGGTACTCCTCCTCATGGCCCATTGCAGCATCTATGTATCCACTGCCAGCATCAGGGTCCATTCTGTTCTTTCCAAGGTGTCTTTCTTGGTACTCCATTACAAATTAGTACCTGAATCCTCCATATGTTTTTTCATGCAATGCACATTTTCTATCTTAGCACCTCCTAGACTTGAAATCCAATAACTGGCTATTTGTTCCACACTAGCCTCTACTTCCTGCCTACTCCCTATTTTCACATAGGCCACAATGAAGAGTTTACTAAAGGCCTTTATATGCCTATTGTATTTATTCCTGTGCCCCCAGCACATGGACAAGAGCCTGGGACACAAGAAGCAGTCAACCAATATTTGTTAAATGAATGAAAAAAAAAGTGTAAAGCTTTGAAAAAGTACTGAGCAAATGAGAAATAGCCTCTCTGTTCGCAGAGGCTCTGGCCTTGCTATTAAAGACAGTGAGAAGATTCAAGAGGAGTGGTTGGGTATAAGAAGAGTGTTTCTAGATGCTCCGGTGAGTTCACTTGCTCTGTTTCTTGGGTAACTCCTCAATTTTAAGAGCTCTGTTGGTAATCTCTGAGGAATAATTTCCAGCCTAGGTTGCCAGCACTTCCGAGAAGGGGCTTTAGGGGCTGCCGAAAGAGAGCAGCTGACAGGTAGGTGTGGTCTACTTTTTGCACTAGATGTCATTGGTAGCTTTCAACTGCAATAGCTTAAAAATGGAATGTTCTGGAGGAATCTCAGAGAACAAGAAAAGAGTGATAGGCTAGAGAGAGGCAAATGTTGGTGACATTTGCTTCAGTCATGAGGAAAATGAGGCAGATGGCACAATTGGAGTTTTTCAAACCCTGATAGGGTGACATGGTGAACCAAGTCTAGTAAGGTAGAAGATAACAAGGAATGGCATCTCCCCTTTGGGAGCATGCTGCCTGGTCCAAGAACTGCCAACTTTAGAGCTTTGGGATGAGAGGCATGTGGATTGAGCAGATGGGGTACATAACAAAACCATGGGGGAATTTCTGCAGATGGAAATTAATGGGGTAAAACAATTCTATAATCCTGTGCTGCTAGAAGTTTAGAGCCAGCACAAGGCAGGTAACAGTTCTCTATGCAGTTCAGGTGAGAGCACACCCAACATAGGGTATGACAATATGTGCACCATACTTTAAAAAGATGTGGATTGGCATGGACCATATCCACAAACAGAGAATTTTGCTTCAAACTTCAAATATGGGTTGAGGAAATACTGTCCTGATTATTTCTTCATGATCCTCCAGTGATTTTCTAGACTGTCATTGGTTCCTGCTCTAATTTTTAGAGCAAAGGAGCTGCTTTAATTGAGGAATGATTGAAGAAAGTTTAGTGTCACTTATACAGGTGCATTGTGGGACCATGTGTGTGTGTTCACACAACTTTTTGTCCTTCCTTATGCACACTTTCTAACCATACACCATGTCTCCCCTTGATATAGTGTCACAACGACAAACACACAAAATATCCCTTAGTCACACACAAACACACATATACACACTGCCAGCCAACCATACACATCATCCATGCCCATGCATCATCATATACAAACACAATACATAGGATACACATGCTCATGCCCTTCTACACATGCACAAAGCTTACATATGTGTACACTGCCTCACATTTACACACTCACATATACACGTTATAGCTCCACACACTCCACACATGCTAAATAAACCACATTTCTATATCACATACCACATATCACGATCCACATACTACACACACATACTGCACACAGACATACCACACAATACATTAAACCACACCACAGACACTAGACCATAGACACTACACACAGTGATCACATACACGTCAGACACAGAGTTTTCCAGGCCTCTAAGGTTTCATGAAACATAGATCAGTATCCTGCCTGGAAGCATTGTTTTTAATTTTAATGAGCTATTTTCTTTCTTCTTTTTCTTTAAGGAAGTGAGAACCCATTTTCACCAGCGACAATTAAGATTTGGTGGTTAATTTCCTCAGACTAGCTTGAAGCACACTTAGTGCCCATAGTGGTTCCTTCTTTGGTTTCTTTGAAGTTAAACAGCAACATCTTCCAGTAATCTTGTGGATTACCCCTTGGCTCATCAGAACCACCACATCATCTGAAAGCCACACCATGGACAAGGATGCACTACATGTCATCTGTACAAGGTTACAATGAATTGCATAAAGAGAAAAGCAGTTTCACCAGACATGGTGGCACATGTCTTTAATATCAGCACTTGGAAGGTAGAGGCAGGAGGATCAGGAAGGAATTCAAGACCAGCCTGGGCTACATGTCTTAGCCAGCCTGGGCTATATGAGACCCTTTCTCAGAAAGCCAAAAAACACAAAAACAAAAACGGAAAAACAGTTTCACCGGCCAGTGTGGCCCAAAGACAAAGATCTGGCTTCTTGCTATGTCAACTCTATTCCAAGCCAGTGCCAAACTCAGCTGATCCGGAGCTGATGCGTTGGTTCCTAGAAAGGGAAGAAGTGAGAGCAGTTTTTCACTCCATATCTGGATCCTCAGGGTTTGGCAGGTGCTGGGTAGTGAACTCAGAGTTTCTGGCTGGGAACCGGTCTGAAACTAAACACCTTCTTTCTCTCTTGCCCCTAAATTACCACTAAAACCCCAAGCTAAGAACTATAATTTTTAGAGCTTCCTGAGTGGAAGCTGAAGGCAGCCTCTTCCTGTGACAGTTCTGTGTGGTTTCCTGGAAAGGACAGAGGAGGAACCAAGTGACTCAAGACCCTCATGTGAAAAGGAGAGCCGGCCTACAACTGCCCAGACATCTGCCAGGCCAGGCTAAGGGCCACCAGTCCCTGGCCAGTGCAGAGACTAGTGCAGCTTTGCCCAGCATAAGCCCACAGTGAGTCCTCTCCTCTCTCCTCCTGTGCCTGTGCTCCAGAGTAGCTGAGGCAGGGAGGAAATGTGTCTCCCATAGGGGACCCCACCTCATTATGAGCCCCTGGTTCAGCTCATTGTTAGAGGTGATGCAGGAAATTGGACAGTGGTCTGTGGAATGCAGTGTTGACTAATCAGACTCATTGAAGCAGCTACAGATGGAAAAGGCTCTGACTTGGGTAGATCATGCCCATGAGCGCCCATCAACCCAAGCCCCACAGAAATTCTCTCAGAGGAGTCTGGTCATTCTAACACCTCTTACTGAGTCACCCCAGGCAGCCTGACTGGCTTAGGGTTTTGTCACTAACAGTCCCTTGTAGGAGAGGAGGGGAAGGAGTTCTGATTATTGGCAAAGCCTAGGCCAGCCTGGTTCTGAAAAGACAAGAGTCATCATTTCCTAGCACCTCACCTTTCAGCAGAGCAGTTAAAATTGCCATCTCGACATCTTGCTGCCCCTCAGAACCCATCCTAAACACAGTGACCTAGCAAAGGAGAGTGGAGAAAAAACAGAGTCAAAGCAAAGAACAAGAGGGGGAATGGAGTTGTTTTTAAAACAACACAAAGACTGGCACCATGAACCAGAGCTGAGAGCTGCTGAGGCATTACCAAGTGTTTTCAATCTCCAGGAGTTTCTGAGTTGCTCTTGGTGATACAATTCTTGCCTGGATTCTGATTTTATCCCACTTCAAGAGGAAGGTATTCACTCAAGATCTGTATAGCCATCTGAGCTGATGAACCCTGTATCTAATGGAATCCACTACTTCCGTTAGAGGGAATATGTTAACAGGAAATTCTCAAGTCTAGAATTTTGAAGATGTCATCATGTGTGAACAAGGACTGCCAATTCCTTATAAATACAGTTAAAGAGGAATGAGAAACAGTTACTGCATTTGCAAAGTGAAGTGACTTTGACTTTTTAACTACATCTAAAGGGGTACCATATGCCTGTTCTCCAGGACTTTAAATTTTTGTTTTGCATCTCTGGGTTGAGTGACATAGTGTGACATCACCTCATGTTTGCTAAGGTCTTGAAATGCATGGGACCCTCTTCTGTGTGGGCTTGTCACTTTCCATCAAGTGCACACAGACACAGCCAGTTTGGAATGGATTTGTAAGCTGTATGAAGAGTCCATCAAGCAACATATGGACAGAATTAGAAAAGGAAACAGAACTCTCTCTATGGAACTTGTTTGGAAATAGAGTCAAGACACTTACAAGTTCTTTCTTCTTCATGCACTCCATTATAATTGCAAACAGCTGATATGATTGTGTCTTGCTATAATTGAATGTTTTCTGAATGGTTACTAGAAGTTGGTCCCTGAGGGACTCATTTATGGTCCTGTTCAAAAGAAACAAAGAGAGAAAATGAAGCAAGGCATTAAATCTGCTCCAGAGTAAATCAGACATCTCTATGTCTATTTAGTATCTTTGACTTGAAACTTCACTAATGCACGAGATTCCTACACAGGAGACAAAAAAAAAAAAAGTCGCCACAGTCAAAAACTGCATTCAAAATATCCTAAATTCCAGCTCTGCTGCAAAACTTGTAAGTAAAAATGAAATTGCGGGCTGGAGAGATGGCTCAGTGGTTAAGAACACTAGTTGTTCTTGCAGAAGACCCGGGTTAGAATCCCAGCACCCACATGGCAGCTAACAACTGTCCGTAACTTCAGTTCCAGGGGATCTGATAGCCTCTTCTGTCCTCTGCGGGCATTGCATGACAAGGGTACACTTACCTACACACAGGCAATACACACATACACATAAAATAAAAATAATAAAATATGAAAAAAATGAAATTGCAAGAGAATGAATTCACCAGAGAGATGATTCACCAGAAAGGGGTTTCCAGAGAAGGGGTTCCAGAGAGGATTCACCAGAGAGAGGACTTACCAGAGAAATGATTCACCAGAGAGGGGGATCCAGAGAGAGGAGTCACCAGAGAGGGGATTCACCAGAAAGAAGAGTCCCCAGAGAGGGTTCACCAGAGAAAGGGTTCACCAGAAAGGGAGTTCCAGAGAGACAATTCACCAGAGACGTGGTTCCAGAGAGAGCATTCACCAGAGAGAGGGTTCACGAGAGAGAGGGTTCATCAGATAGAGGGTTCTAGAGAGAGCTATTCACCAGAGAGGGGAGTCACCAAAGACAGGATTCACCAGAGAGAGAATCCCATCAGGAACATGGAACTCCTGACAGCCCTCTCATGTTGACTTTGGGAACTAGAGAGATGAGGCAAAACCTAAGATGTTAACATTTCTGGAATGTCTGAGTAGACCACTTCAACTCTTCTCCTCAGCCTACGAAAAGGACATTAAGAACCCACCCTCCTTCTTCACAGTATTTGTGTGCGAAGGACAAAATGTCTGAGGCTCGTCCACTGCCATCACAAACCACCACAGGGACAGGAGGGTCTTCTCGGAGGTATTCCAAAACGATGGAAACCACGTTAGGGCCCCCTTCCACCATGAGGCCCACAACGGGCACACCTTGTCCCAGCCCTGCAACACAAACCATAGTCGCTGATCACACCAGCATAGAACATCTCCTACTCACCTTAAATTCTGAAATACAGCAAAAAGCACAAACTTGCCAAGCCCCTAGTTCTCCCTGTGGTGCTAGCGTTTACCAAGGGAAGTCAGGCAAGGACTGACTGTGCTCATTTTTGCATTCAACCCTCATAGCCTCACTTCAAACCCCAGAACCTCAGAACTCAAACTCCAGGACATTCCCATGTCACCCAACTCCTGTAACTGACCTGGCACAGGGCCACCTGGAGGTGAGATATGGGAAGTTGCTAAGAAAGCACCTACCTCCCTTACTCCCTGTCTGGGTCTGAAATTCTCATCCAGGTGGCCTAAATTCCCATCCAGGTCTCCTAAAGAATGACCCAGTGAAAGGAGGTCTGGATCAGTCAAAGAAGAGCTCAGTTCAATTCTTTACCTCTTCAGTATTACAATGCTGGGCCAATGACCAAACCACTAGGAGCCTCAGAGGGCTACTTGTCAAAGGAGAATAATCATAGTGACTCACTTATCTCTTGAAGGAGCACTAGATCTAAATACAAGGAAATGTTTGCCCTAAGGCATATAAGGAGGTATGCTGGTGTTTCTGCCTTCAGGGCCTGGAGTAAGGTAATACAGGTTGAGCATGCCTAATCTGAAAATCAAAGGTCCAAAAGCAAAAGCCTTTCTGGTATCAAATATTTGAATTATGGATCATCAATGGTAAGGCTTATGCAAATATTCAAAATCTTGTAAACTGAAAATCTGAAACACTACAGGCCCCATGTAGTTTGAATAAGGGATATACTGCCAATATATTACCTTAAAGGTGAACATATAGACCACCATTACCCCATTGCTGATGACTTAGTTCCAGAGTCTGCCTTCTGCTCTTTTAATAAAAATTTAGTAATAGAAGGCTTTAAGAACATAGTAGGTGCAAACTAATTTTTGGTGGTAGATTCAGAGGATGGGCTCTAGGAACGGGAGGTGACATAGGACTTCTGGGAAGTTCAGATTCTACAACAGGAAGACAGAGAAGAGTCTTAGGGAAAAATTTGCCTACCTCAAAAGTTCAGCTCTGCCTGGTAGGACAGATTACACAGTTGTTCCTTGGAATCTACTGGGGACTTGTTCCAGGACCCCTCACCATCCCCCAAGACCAAGCTCAGGATGCTCAAGTCCCTTATATAAAACAGTGTGGTATTCGCACAGAACCTACAACTTTCTATATGCTTCAAACTATCTCTAGGTGACTTACAATATTTAATATGATGTAATACTATGCAAGTAGTTATACTGTATTGCTTGGGGATAATGGCTAGGAAAAAAATTGTACACATTCATTAAAGATGGAATTTTTCTCCTCCTGAATTTTTTTCCCACATGTGGTCAGTGAGTCCTGGGCTGCAGACCCCTTGAGTATGCAGGGCTGACTGCTTTCTGAGCATGTTTTACCAAGTGTCTGTAGGTATGATCAACATTAACAAGTAGCAAGTAAGCAAAGGGCCTTTGGCCTCATGGTGCTCAAGAGCTTCCAGTAAAATCTGCCAGTACATGTTATTAGAAGACTTGAGCATCTCAATGAATGAATTCAGAAGCTCTGGTTCCCTTCTACCCTGCGTTCCCATAGTCAGGGAAGCCTAAGTATTTTTGAACAACTCTATTGTTTCCTACTGGAAGAATTACAGTTAAGTTCATTTCAACAAACAAAGCATTGAAGGTCTGCCTTGGGTCAAGCCCTGAACAAGAGATACTAAAAAAATGAATCAGGATGGCATGTTTCTTTCCTTGAGATTTCTAGCCAAGCAAGGCTTGGGATTTTCTGTCTTCAGGGATATGGTGGTCAAGTCACCTTCATTTCCAGAAACAGAGTAGAGCTGGTTCTTCTTGGCTCAGGCTGGGCTTCCTGAAGCTCTGCGCAGTGGAGGTGACCACTGAGCCCCCCTTTGCTGTCCCTGCCCTGCTCAGAGCCCTAGGCAAAGGATGACAAAGGGAAGCTCACAAGTCACGTGGCCAGGTGGAACTTACAAGTTCAAAAAATTAAAGTGTTAAAAAAAAAATCCATTTGATTGATCCATTGAGATCTGATTCTTGGAAATGCACAACTTTTCATTGTAGGCATCCCCATTCAAACCACTTGAGCAATATTAAATTATGACCATTTCTGCAGCCTAGTTTGCCTCGCACAAAAGTAATGCTAGCGATGTTAAAAACAAGATATCCTTTGAGATCACTTAATAATTATTTGACAGAATTATTGGATGTGGGCATGTCCCAGAAGGTTATAGCAACTAATGTAATTCTAACCAGCTTGTATCCATTTAGTTTAGAGCTGTTTTCTCTCTAGTTCATCTTCAGATTTCTCCCAACAGTGAGTTTTCCTCCCTCAGAGCTGTGCAGATTTGCACTGGAGCAGATGGCTCTTCAACCAACCCTCCCCAGAGTCTTCCTCATCTGGCCATCTTATTCCAGGTAAAAGACTCCTACCTTCAAAGATATTTAATGACCATATAACACTTATCAGTTCATGAGATGAACCATACTGTCTTTGAGAACAGTTTTTCCTGTTAAACAATTAAAAAATAACAATAGTAACTACAGGAAACAAGAACTATGGGTAACATGATGGACATGCCATCACTATGACAACCATGGCAGGGTTTTTTCTTGGACCAGCTTATGAACTTGTGGCAAAGCACCACACAGCAGCTGCATGAATGTGATTTGGTGAGTGGCAAAAGCAAAGGGTCTAGTCATAGTCCACCATCTAGGAAAATCGAGATTAAGGCTTTCAACACCCGTGGACAGCTTCCTTCTCATCTGGCATTCACCTTTGTGGAGTCACCCAGAGGTGGCGCCTTGGCCTTCCTGGAACTTACTTGTGTTGATCTTCTGAAGAGAGATATGCTTTTCCAGCTGTCTTCGCAGCTTCACCTCGGCACCGTACTTGCCCAGGGTGCCGTTGTCAGCCAGGATGAAGTGAGTGTGGGAATTGTTGAGCACAGAGAGTTTGCTGAGAGGATTGGACATGGTCTGGTACACCCTTGTTACCTGAAAAAAAAAGCATAGTACAATCAGAACTAAGAATTTAAATATTAAGAGTAACCAGGGAAGTAAGTGCACCATGCACATGTATGACCACGTAGAAACTTTTCACTTCTCTACTTAAGGTTGTTTTCTCAACTAATATATTAAAAATAACTTGTTTATTTTAGGTAATGGTAAACCAATGATGTAAAACTTAGATATTTACTGTAGAGAAATCAAACTTACATTACTACAAAATCCTGAACACAGATTTCTGTGTGTTTGTGTATGTATGTGCACGCGCATGTGTGCCTACAGGCATATAGGTGCACATGCTGGTGGAGGCCAAAGGTCAACCATGGGTGTCTTCCTTAATTGCTCTCTACCTTATTTTTTTTTGACTCAGGGTCTCTCACTGAACCTGAAGCTCACTGATTGGCTAGACTGCCTGGCCAATGAGCCCCCAGGATCCTCCTTTCTTTGTTTCCAGTGCTGGGATTGAAAACACATACTGCCACACCTAGCTTTTTATGTAGGTGCTGAGAGCCCAAACTCACATCTTCATGCTTGTTCTGCAAGTACTGTAATCCACTGAGCCATCTCCCCTGATCCCTGAGCACTAATTTGAAATAACTTTATTTTTAATGGATCAACTATAAATACCCCAGATGTTCTCCAATAGATAAATGATTAAATAGCCTGTGGTATATCAATACCAGTAAGAAGGAAGAAACTTTAACTACACATACTAATGTAAATGAATGTCCAGAGAATTATGTAGCGTAGAAAAAGCCATCCTCAAAGACCGCATACTGTGTGATTCCATATAAATAACTCCTGAAAATGGCAAAATTATAAAGCTATGCAGCACATTAGTGGTTGCCAGGGGTTAAGAAGAAAGTAGAGATAGGAGGGAAATTAGTATAGATATTTAAGGACAATAGGAGGCTCCTTGGGTTGATGGACATGTTATATATCTTTTTAAAAAATTATTTTATGTGTATGAATGTACTGTCTGCATGTATGTAAGTGTACCCATGTCATGCAATACCTGGGAGGTCAGAAGAGAGCATTGGATCCCCTGGAACTGGAGTTACAAGTGGTTGTTAGCCAACATGTGGATACTGGGAACCGAACCCAGATCTTCTGCAAGAGCAGCCAGTGTTCTTAACCACCAAGCCATCTATCTCTGCAGCCCCATGTTCTGTATCTTGATTGTATCACCATCAACATCCTGATTGTTTTACAAGAGGCTTCCTCAGAAGGAGTAAAGGGCAAATGAATGTTCTCTGTTATTTCTTACACCTAGGTATGAATCTACAGTGATCTAAAACATACAGATTTCAATTTTTTAAAATTGCCAGTGTCTTCAGAGAGAACTTACATCCTTCCCAACCAGGTCTTCCTTATTCTCCACCATGCCCCATGGAGCGATTCCTATAGCACAGACCCGGCCTCTGGACTTGGAGGAGTGGTCTTTCAAGGCATCTCCCACGTGGCTGATGACACCTGTGAGTAGCCATCAGTCACATATCAGACCCTTCTACCTCACATCACACCACCATTCACAAACTTCAAGGATGCCTACTCTGAGCCCCCATATTCTCTAAGGATCAAGAATGGGGCCTGTTCTTCTTCATGGACGACAACATCCTGCAAGTCTGTGCTCATCGTAACTATCTGGAATAGAGAAAATAAAAGCAGAGACCAAAATCATTGAGCAGGGCACTCCTCTAGATATCTCTAAGACCCAAAGCTGGAAATCACTGGGGTCTCTTTGACAGTCCTTGGCTTCATTCTGCTAACAATGAGAGCCAGACCACCAGGCACATTCCTTAACTCTTCTATGCGTCAGTGTATTCTACCATGAAATGTGGAAACAATGCCCACAGGCTTATTGAATATGACACTTGGCCAAGGAGGCTATGCTCAGGGAATGGCACACAGTAGGTGACTCAGATATTTACTATCCTTGATATTATTACTGCGGAAGTTTGGATCATGAATGTTCCCCCGAAAGTCCTATGTTGGAGGCTCAGTCCCCAGCTGGGTACTATTGGGAAGTGGTGGGAACTTTAAGAGGAAGGACTTAGTGGGTGGTCTTTGGATCATTGGGGTGTGCCCTTGAAGGGAACTGTGGGACTCTAGTCTCTTCTCTCTTTCTTAGCCTTGAAATTTTGCTCCAATATGTACTCCCACCATGATGCACTACCATAGGCCCAAATCAATAGGGCCAACCAACCATGAACTGAGACAACACTGAGTCAAAGCAAACCTTTTCTCTTTATAGGCTGATTACCTCAGGTATTTATTATGGTGACAGAAAGCCAGCCAACAAAATCATATTTACCTTTTAAACAAAATTAATCATAACAACAAAACCCTACTGGATAAAGTTTTCATTATTGTCTCAATTAGGATCAGAGTGTAACCTGTTTTGTCTTCTGACCATTATTACTAGAACACTCCTTGGAACCTCAGGGAGTTCTGGGTGCACACACGTACAGTGAGGGAAGGGCCTGCTCTTACCAGTGCTCACACCCCCTGTGAAGATCCAGGCCCCCGTGGTCATGGCAGCCTTGATCAGGCCTTTCCCGAACACCTGCTTCAGCTTGGGCTGCATCTCAAAGTTCTGGAGGCCTCCATGCACAGATATTAAGAGCTTGGGGAGTTCCAGCTGCCAGTCTTTCACCATGAGATGGAGCAGAGAATCTGGCTTGGTGTCATAAGAAACGCGGATATACTGCAAAAGAGTGTGTAGTGCTCAGCACCTGTCCTTGATTTAGCTTCTCATACATAGCTGAGGGGAGAAGAGCCTTCACACATGTCCAAGCAAGAACTCTCTCAGTGTCTTAGGCCCTCTGTATTAATCTGTGGCCAAATGACTAAAGGGAACTTTGGGAAAGATTGCCAGTTTTAGCAGATGAAAATGCAGACACCCCAGTGTGATGACCCAAATATTTGTGTTACCCTGACATTCGTGTGTTAAAACCTGATCCCCAGTGCAGTAGTAATAGGATATGGCTAAAAGATGATGCCCTTCAGGCCAAGGGAGTTCGGTCATCCCTCTAGCATGTGAGGACACAGCAGGAAGGCATCATCCAGTAAGAAGAAGGTGAAATGTAACCAGATACCAGATCAGCTGGTGCCTTGATCATGGTCTTCTTAGCCTTGAGAACTGTGAGCAATATACTTCTGATGTTTATTTATTACCCCATCTAAAGCATTTTATAATATCAGCTGACCAGATGGGCATGCCTAGCTAAATTTGATTGTAGATGAATATTTTAAAACAGTTTAGTATAATATCTTTACTAACTGCAATAAATCACATAATAATTGGTACATACTTATACTAAAAATTATCTTCTTTGTATCTGAGATTCAAACATATCTGAGTGTCCTGTACTTTATTTGGTAAACTTAACCTTGACAGAATCAATTTCAAAGCTGGCTCAACTAGAACAAAGGTCCAAGATGTTGGGCAAGGAAGTGAATGAGCAGGGAAGGGGCTATGGGACCACATCTGGACTTGACCTTCTCGAGGTGAAGAAGAGGTTAATGGTATGAGGCCTTGGTCCCTGTGCATTGCCTCTGTGTCCATGCCCACATGTAGGGTGCCATCATGGAAAAATATATGTTGTGGTATTTGGAGCATAACTGAGTTTTACTTGATCAGCAATGTTAGATCAATTAAATGAAATTGCAAATGTGCATTGAGGAGGGCTATCCAGAATCAGCTGCATGGATTGCAGGGCTGGGTCCTTCCCTCTCTGCAGGGCTCATCAGAAAAGCAGCCACACTTCCTGTTTACAGGGAACTGTGAGACTTTAGTTCTCTTGTGGGGTGCAGGAAGAGCAAAGCTGACTGCAGAGGGAAAAAATGTTTCCAGAGACTGCATGCCTCTACGAAGGTGGCAGGTCCATGGTTATTGTTATTGTTTTAAAGAAACTCCTTATCACTGGAGATGGAGCATTGGAATGTGTCTGGAAGGCTGGGCCAGGGCATGCTTTGTGGGTTCAGAGCTCCGGGGTGAATTTATAAGTGCTGCACGTTCTTTACAGTGACGTCAAGTTCCAAGACTTGTGGGTAAAAGATTCATCTGGACTTGCAGTAAAACCTGTGAAAGGTTGAGATGTAAGTCTGAAGAAAACCTGAGTATCAGCATTCTGGGGACTGGAAGACTGTACTCTACTAAAAGCTAAGTCCCTGCAGCCCCAGTCCCATCACCCCTCTTACCATGGCTTTATTGAAGTAGCCCCCACCCTGGAATTCAAGAATTCCATAGGAATCTGTGGGGTAGCTCTGGGTGTGTTTGCTGACAGACCATTTTTCAGGCTGCGCGTCCACCTGGTTGTTCTCATTTTTGTCAGGAGTTCTGCTTGGCAGGGGGGGAATGTGCTGATTAATGAGCTGGCCACAACAGCACCTGAAACAAGAGCAGAGCAGGCCTTTCTGCAGCCTTTTCCTCCTTTCCCTTCCACTAGTGAGTATGAGTTAGCCTGGCCAGGTAGGTTGTGCCCAACTGCAGGCACGTGAATATTGTAGTCACCAGCTTCATCAGGGCAGAAAAGTCCCCTACAGTGGCCTTTTTTAGATAATCAACACATCTGGACCCTGTGAACACTATAGAATATTCTGTGACAAAGGAGACATGACCTCCAAGCATATCTCTGACTTCCCAGAATTCTACATTGTAGGATCCTTCTGATCCTTACTGAAACACTTTTCCCTCCTCAAGTAGTGCTGAAGGTCAATTTCATGAGCATGTATTTTTCTGTCCCAGGCAGCCACCTGCTGGAACATCACTACCCTGGCTTCACGGATCTTGTTTTACAGTGTCTCTCCATAACTCAGCCAGCCTCTGCGTTCCTGTGATCCCTTTCTGCAGCTCTAGTCTTCTCTGAGTATGCCCCTTGCTCTTTCCAGCCATGCCCAGGGTTTCCATTGTCTCTGTCACATCAGCTGCCACATATTTCCATGCCTGGACCAAAACTTGGACTGTCTCTTAGGAAGCAGTGACCTGGAGTGATGTCTTGGTATAGATAGGACCCAGGGGTCAGTGACATGGAAGGCCTGGGCAGGGAAGTCTATTCTCAGGAGGACCTCTGTGGGCAGAGCAGGGATTACAAGAGTTGAGGATGCAGCCAGGTTAGAGACAAGAGAGGAGGTAATTATTGGACAGGATGTGGGGGTGGGGGTGGGGGGGCACATGTCCAGGAGGCTTGCTGGGCTCCTGTGGGAAGCCCTGGAGAGTTCTCTCTGTGCTCTGATAATTCATTAATAACATGAACTACTGTTCCAAGCATTCTCTCTTTCTCTCCTGCCCTCTCTCCCCTTCCCTTTTCTTTCTTTTTTTATCCCCTCTCCTCCCTTTCCCCTCACTCTTTCTTTCCTTCTCTTTTCCCTCCCCCTTCTCCTCTCTTCCCTTCCTCCCTTCCTCCCTCCCTTTCAGTTATTTGCACTGTTCTGTATTCTTTTAAATTTTCATGTGAACTTTAGATTGTCGATTTCAACAAAAAACTCACTTGAGTGTCTAACAAGGAAGTGTTAGTCAGACTTCTTGTTGCTATGACAAAATACTTGGGAAACAAGAGAGACAGCACTCATTTTGGTCACAATGTCAGAGATTCCACTTCATTGTGGCAAAGAGGAGATGAAGGAGCAGGGCAAGTCCTCACAGTGGCCTAGAGGCAAGAGCATGCCTGCACCAGAACTCCCCCTTCCACTTGTCCCATCAGGGCCCAGCATATGGGATGGGGTTACCCACATTCAGGGCGGGCCTTCCTCCCTTAGTTAATCCTTTCTGGAAACATTCTCACAGACACACCCACAGGTGAGCTTCATGAACATAGGCATTTCTTAATCCAGTCAAGTTGACAATCAAGATTTACCATTATACAGGGATTATGCTGAATCCGCACATCATTTTGAGGGCATCACAATTTTAATAATGATGCATTTTCTAATCTATGAGCAGGAATGTTTTTCTACTTACTTAGAAATTCATTAATTTCTTTCAATAATGTTTCACAGTTTTGGTAGCAGTATATTATTGGCTCCAGAAAACAAGTTGGAAAGTGTTCCCTCCCCCATGTTTTTAGAAAGAGTTTATGAAGAATTAATGCTAATTCTTGAAGAGATTTTCAGAAACAGCAGAAGTCAGCTGGACCTGGTTTATTTTGATTACCAATGACTACCTGTGTGCAGGATTGATCATTAATCCTAGCCCCATCCTTCTATTTATTGTAAGCCTGTTTCTATCACGTCTTCTCGAGTTGGCTTTGATGGTTTGTGCCTTCTAGGAATTTCATTTCATCTAAATTGTCTCATTTGTTGTACAATCATATTCATTTTTATACTAACTTCTATCCATTCAAGACTGGCTGTTGCTTTTTATTCCTGCCTATTGAGTTGTACCTCTTTTTTCTTCATCAGTCTAGCGAATGATTTATAGTTTTTGTCGCTCTTTTCCAAGAACATCTTTTGGCTTCACTAACGTGTCATTACAATTCCTCTGTTCTCCAGCACGGACCACACAGAGACGCCTCTCAATCAGGAAGTTGCCTGTTCCATCCTTGTTTGCTGTTTCCTCTTTAAGCATGACTGTCTTCCTTCTCCTTCCTTTAGGTCTGGTTTGTTCTTACTTTTCTAATGTCTTATGGTGGAGGGCCTGGTTATTTATTTAAAAACTTTCTTCTTTCTTACTACAGACTTTACAGGTACAAATTACTCTCTCAGCACGATGGTGGCTGCGTCCCTTAAGCTTTTGTGTGCAGTAACTTCGCTTTCATTTATCCTGAAGTATTTTATTGCCTATACACTTCTTTGATCTACAGGTTTTATAGCAGTATGCTGCTTAATTTGCATGTATTTGTGAGTTTCCAAAGTCTTTTTCTGCTATTGATTTTTTAATTTCATTTCACTGTGGGTGAGGAATAGGCTTTAAAATAATTCTTTTAAATAGACTGAAACTTGTTTTATGGCTTAGTATATGATCTGACTTGGACAGCATTCTACATGGACTTGAGAAGACTGTATATTCTACCGTTTGGCCACCTGTCCTATAGCTGCTGGTTGTTCTGTTGGTGTGCAGTGCTATTCGAGTCTTCTGCTCCCTTGCTGACCTTTTTAATGAATGAAGTCCCCAACTGCTATTGCTGAGTTGCCTACTTCTTGCTTTATTTCTGTCAGTTTTGCTTTATGCATTTTGGAGCTCCATTATTAGATGCATATTGTTTGGAATTTTATAATATTCTGATGGACTAGTCCTTTGACCACTATAAAATATCTTTTATTTCCAGTAACATCTTACTAAAGTGTGTTTAGTCTGAAATATACTGTTCCACCTTTCTCCTCCTCCTTGCTCTCCTCCTCCTCCTTTTTCCTCCTCTTTTCTTCTTCTTCATTTTTTCTTTTTTTGAGCTATGGTCTCAGAAAACCCAGGCTGGCCTCGAACTTGTTATACAGCCAAGGATAACCTTGAACTTAGGTGGCTGGGGATTGGATCCATGGCTTCACGCATGCGAGGCAAGCAATCTACCAACTGAGCAACATCCCCACCCCAACTGCTTCCTTCTACTTTCTGTGGCTGCTACTTGTATAAGTAGGAGCTATGTAGACAGAAGTTCTCCTTCTGTCTGTACTCTCTCAGCACTGAGCCATACCAGAGCTAACTAGAGATAAAACAGGAAATGTTGACATCCATTCTTCTCTGGGGAAAGCCTCTGATTGGGAGGCCAAGGGGAGAAGGAGCACTGTTGGCTTAAATTTCAGAGTCTGTTCTTTCTTGCTGAATTTTAGTAGTTTTTCTTGAATAACTATTTCTTTATTTAATGCAAGCCTTTAAGACCATTTCAAGGGCATTAGCTTCTCATCCTAACTCAGAGAATTCATGGAGCTCACAGAGAAGGCCCGGGTGTAGATCCTGAAATTCTTCTACCCATGTGTTGCCTGGTTACCTGGCTGTGTGGGGACTGTAGGGCTGGCAGGTGATAAGGAGGGCTACCAAAGGGGTAGGGACTGTGTGCCAATGGAATAAGGAGGGACATTTAAGTGCACCTAAGAAGATTTTACACTGCAGTTTTCTGGTATGGCATTTCATATTTTGGAAAATGACACTGGGGTTCAGGTGAGGAGAGGAACAGGGAACTTGAGGATGTGCAGCATTGGCATTGCACATGCCAAGTAAGCTTGAACTATGTGATGCCATGAATCTGGGAAACCCACATGGATTTCAGGGTCACCCTGTCAATAAGCCATCCCCCCACCCTCCAAACTCAGCCTCATTTTTATGGAGGTGAATGACTTTGTCAGGTATTTTGTGCACAAGGGAAGCCCTTTAATGAAGTTGCAGCCAGTTCTCCCAACTACTTGAATCTTTCCTGTGACAGAAATTCCTTTTCATCTAAATAAATTAGGAAAGTCAACTGAAGAGGTCCCAGAAGATATCCTGAGCATCTATCTAAAGATCTTAGGTCCTTGATCTCATTAAGACTAAGGAATACTGCAGGCCCATCTGACTGGGAGTGGTCTCAGTAGAGAGCTACAGATAGAAACTCTTTCCAAGCTATTTGCATCTTAACAGAGAAGTTTATTAACCCCAAGATTCCTTGTCTATGGCACCTGTGGGGAACAGATCCTTGCCTCCACTCCCTTCTCCCACAGACACTTAAGAACATTTGCATGGGCAACTGTTAAACAAGATCTGACTGGGACAGTGCCTCGGTGGTAGCATCCTACGTACCTGTTAGGGTCTTTTGTACTGGGAATTACAAAGATGCATTCCCGTTTACAAAAGGTTTTCTCTATCCAAGCTTTCTGACCCTGGAAGAGAAAAATGAAAATTAGATACATCCACAAGCCATCACCAGGAGTCACAAACAAAATTTAACAGAAGCCAGCAAGATATCTCAGTGGGTGAAGTCAGTTACCACCAAACCTGATGACCTGTGTTTCACCTCTGGAATTCACATGGAAGGAGAGAACAGACTCCCCTAAATTGTCCTCTGTCTTCATACACATGCCATGACACACATGCAGATTCATAGATACACAAAATAAATCAATAAATGTAAGGGCCCCTTTGTCTCCCAGGATTTCATGGAAAGTCAGTAGATCTCTCTGGAAACAGGTGATGAGAGGTCCCAGGCAGAGCCTA
This sequence comes from Nannospalax galili, assembly GCF_000622305.1. Classification (NCBI taxonomy): domain Eukaryota; kingdom Metazoa; phylum Chordata; class Mammalia; order Rodentia; family Spalacidae; genus Nannospalax; species Nannospalax galili. Next base: position 2,795,104 of record NW_008353482.1, on the reverse strand, counting down.
TTCAGGAGGAGAGCTAGCATTCTCTCTCTCCACAAGGCTTTGCCCGGGATGTTGTGTGTTTGTGTGACATATTTGTGTCTCTGTGTGTGTGTGGACAGTATATGAATGTATGTGAATTGATATGAGTGTCTGTGTGAGCAGGTATGTACATTATCTTATGTGTTTGTGTATGTCTGTGGTGGGGGGATATATAGGTGACATATGTATGATGTGATATGTCTTATATATGTAATATATGTGTGCTATGTTATGTGGTATGTGTAGGCTGCATGTGTGTCTGTCGTGTTTGGTGTCTGTGGTGTACATGTGTGTCAGTGGTGTGTATGTGTGTCTGTGGTATACAGGCATATCTGCAGTGTGCATTTGTGTCTGTGGTGTGCATGCTTGTGTGGTGCCTCTGGAGCAGTAGTAAGCAGGTTGGTATACTAGGAAATGAAGTTTGCTCAGCATGAAAATCTTGAGCCACATTTTAGAGAAGCCATGGCAGGCAGAACTCATTTCCTTAGCTACTTTCCCACATGATGGTCCAGGGGAAACATCATAGTGTGACCTGAAACAAGGTACCTGGACGTCTAGTAACACAAGTCTCAGTGGGGTCTTGGTGTTGTCCTCTTCCCCACCACAGGGCATTGATGTTAGCCTAGGGATTCCTTTGTCCCTTTAAAGTTGCCTCCCAGGATGGTTACAGGGACACCCAAGTGTCATAGAGGATACCCTCAAATGAGCTCATGTCAAGGACACCCCACCTGTTGCTTCACTAAAGTCCTGCTTCAGCCCCAGGGACACAGCCAGGACCATTGAGTTCCTCTCAGAAGAATCATTCTGGGTATATTCCAAGTCACCTTAGTCACTCAGCTTCTTTTGGAATGAGGGCAAAGGCTATAATTCCAATCTTCCTCTCTGGCCTTCAAAAAGGAACACTGTAAACCTTTCTCTCCAAACAGCCATGTGGGTATAGCAGTAGGGGAGGTGTGTGTGGGCATGTTTGAGTGTGTGTGTGTGTGTGTTATTGTCTGTGTCTGTGTGTCTGTGTGTCTGTGTGTCTGTGTCTGTGTGTGTGTTCTGGTTAGTTTTTTATTGCCAACTTAAAACAACCTAGAGTCACCTGGGAAGAAAGAACTTCAATTGAAAAATTGCCTGATGAGACTAGCCTGTGGGGGTGTCTGTGGGGCATTGTCTTGATTGCTAATTGATGCAGGAGGGCCCAGCCCACTATGGGCAGAACCATCCCTAGGCAGGTGGTCCCGTCCTATATAAGAAAGCTTGCTGAGCCTACCACCACCTCCCTTTGCATCCCTGGGTGGCACAGCCACCAGCTTCCTGGTGCCAGCATCATTCCTGGGTAAGTCCCGTGGCACCCACTGCATCTTGACTCCCCCAGCCTCATTCACCCTCCCAGCACCCCCACCCCATCTCTCCTCCTAGCCTGGGTACTGGCCCATTTTTGTCCTGGCACCCCAAACACCTGGACTGAACTCTTGGCCCAGAATCCCCACTGCTTCCTGATCCTTTGCATCCAGACCAACCCAATTCCTTCCTGCAGTTCCCAGGAGCCCTCTGGGCCTGGTCCCATCCCCACCTCCCTTTGCATTCCTGGGCAGCCCAGCTCCACAGCTTCCTGGGGCCAGCATCTTTACTGGGCCCTGCTCCCAGGCCAGCAGAGCCCCCAAATTCCTGAGGGCAACATCTTTCCTGGAGGGATCCAGACCTTAGGAGAAAGCCTGAGAGCATCTGATCCTCACCTGACTTGGGCCTCTGTGGGAACTCCTGAAAATGAACATGATTTTGTCACTCCAATATAAAATCAAAAGAGAGAACCTGAAGCCTAGACCAGCTTTTCAGCTCAACAAGTAAACCACAAAGGCACATAAAGTTTACAAAAAGAAGCAGATCTAAACTCCACAAAGGAAGGCTTGTGTCTCACACAAGAATCAGAAACTACAAAAGAAATCCACATGTCAAAGTCACAGAGAAAAAAATAATAACGTGAAAAACCAAACTAATATATCCCCACCAAGTACCAACAGTCCTCTAGAGGAATACAATGAGAACCCCCTAGAGATAACACAGGACATGGAACTCAAAAGAACAATAATAAACATGATAAAAAGAATTCAGTGAATTTAAAGAACACACAAATAAACCAAATAAATGAAAGAAGGTAGGGATAAACTTCTGAATGAATTCAGAAAAGAGTTAGAAATATTGAAGAATACTCAGGCTGAAATGAAGAAGGAAGTGAAACACTCAGTAAGTCAATTAGAAACGACAGGAGAAAGCCTCACCAATAGGACAAATGAAATGGAAAACGGAATATTAAGACTGGAAGATAAAATGGAAGAATTAGACCACTCAAGCAAAGATTATGAAAAATTTAAGAAAACACAAGAATGTAAAATGCAGGAATTGTGTGACACCATAAAAAGAACAAGCTTACAAATCATAGGCACAGAGGAAAGAGAAGAATCTCGGGATAATGGTATGGACCAGATCTTCAACAGGATTATAGAAGAAAATTTCCCCAAATTAAAGAAAGATATGCCCATACAAATACAAGAAGCATATAGAACACCAAACAGACAGGACCAGAAGAGAAACTCTCCACGGCACATCATAGTAAAAACACTAAACATACAGAACAAAGAGAGAATACTGAAAGCTGCAAAAGAAAAACAACAAGTCACATATAAAGGAAAACCCATCAACTGTAGTTGACTTTTCAGTGCAAACTATGAAAGCCAGAAGAGCTTGGACCAATGTATTCCCAGCCAAAATGTCTATTATAGTCGAAGGGGAAAGAAAAATCTTCCATGACATAAATAGGCTGAAAGATTTCATGTCCGCAAAACCAGCCCTTCAGAGAGTTCTTGAAGCACTACGAAGAGCTGAAGAAAGGAACAACTATACCCAAGGGGTTACAGAAAGAAATTCAATGAAGATATGACTGTGGAAATGCACAGCTATACCAAGAATGTGAACAGAAATAAAAATGACAGGAATCAATATACATCTTTCATTAATAACTTTAAAAATCAATGGACTGAACTCCCAAGTCAAAAGACACAGACTAGCTGAATGGATTAAGAAACAAAACCCATCGTTTTGTTGTCTGCAAGAAACTCATCTCACTTTCAAGGACAGGCACTACCTTAAGGTGAAAGGATGGTAAAAAAATATACCCAGAGAATGGTATATAAACATATTCACCAAACGCTGGAGCACCCAACTTCATAAAAACAATACTACAGGACTTTAGCACCTAGATTAATCCCAACTCTTTAATAGTGGGGGACTTCAATACCCCATTGTCTCCATTAGATAGGTCAACAGGAGAGAATTAGCAGAAAGACATCTGAATTAAACAATACCATACATCAAAAGGGCCTAAGAGACATCTACCAAATATTTGACCCAAGAACCACAGACTATACTTTCAATTCAGCACCCCATAGAACTTTCTCCAAAATTGAGCATATACATGGGTACAAAACAAGCCTCAGCAAATATGAAAGATTGACCTAATTCCATGCATTCTATCAGAACACAATGCAATAAAGCTTAAAACCAACACTGGAAGAAACCCTAAGAGAAGGACATAAAAGGAAGAGAAGAGATCAAAGAAGAGATCAAATTATCCTTTTTTGCAGACGATATGATATTATGCCTAAGAGATACCAAAAATTCCACTAGAAAACTCTTAGAAATTATTAACATGTTCAGTAGTGGCAGGTTACAAAACTGATCTACAAAAGTCTGTAGCCTTTCTATATAGCAATAACAAGCAATCAGAGAAAGAGTACATGGAAACACTCACTTTCATAATAGTGGCAAAAAAAAAAATCTCAGAATAAGACTGAGCAAAGACATTAAAGACATCTAAAATGAAAATTTTAAATCTTTAAAGAAAGAGATTGAGGAAGACATCAGAAGATGGAAGGACCTCCCATGCTCATGGATTGGAAGAATTAATATTGTGAAAATAATCATCCTACCAAAAGCCATTTATAAATTCAATGCAATGCTAGTCAAAATCCCCATTACATTCTTCACAGGATTGGAAAAAAAATCCTAAGATTCTTATGGAAGCACAAAAGACCTCAGATAGCCAAAGCAACCCTGAGCACTAAGAGCAATGCTGGCAGGATTACTATACCAGATTTTAAACTGTATTACAGAGTTATAGTCATAAAAACAACATGGTACTTGTGCAGAAATAGACCCATAAATCAATGGAGCAAAATTGAAGACCCATATATGAGTACATGCAATTTCAGCCACCTCATATTTGACAAAGGGGCCAAGAGCATTTACTGGAGGAAAGACAGCATGTTCAGCAAATAGTGCTGGCAAAACTGGATCTCCACCTGTAGAAGAATGAGACTAAGCCCCTATCTTTCACCTTGCACAAAAGTCAACTCCAAATGGATCAAAGACCTCAATGTGAAGCCTGAAACTCTGAAACTGTTAGAAGAAAACATTGGGAAAAACCTACAAGATATAGGTGTAGGAAAGGATTTTCTAAACTGGACATCAATTGCTCGGGAAACAAGGTCAAGAATCAACAAATAGGACCTCATTAAATTAAAAAGCTTCTGTACATCAAAAGAAGCAACCAAGGCAGTAAAGAGAAAACCCACAGAATGAGAGAAAAAGTTCACCAGCAACACATCTGACAGAGGTTTAACATCCAGAATATATAATACACTCAAAAAACAAAGCATCAAGAAAGGAAGTAACTCAATTAAAAGATGGGCTAAGGCCCTGAACAGAGAGTTCTCAGAAGAAGAAATAAAGATGGCTAAGAAACATCTTAAAAGGTGTTTGACATCACTAGTAATTAGGGAAATGTAAACTAAAACCACTTTAAGATTTCATCTTACCCCACTCAGACTGGCTAAGATCAAGAGTACAAACAAAACCAAATATTGGAGAGGATGCGGGGAAAGGGGAACACTCATCCACTGCTGCTGGGATTACAAGCTTGTTCAACTCCTATGGAAAGCAGTGTGGAGAACTCGTAAAAAACTACAAATGAACCTACCATTTGACCCAGTTATACCACTCCTTGGCATTTACCCAAAGAACTCGTCCTATTGCAGAGACACTTGTACATCCATGTTTGTTTTTTACAATAGCTAAGAGATGGAAGCAACCTAAGTGCCCCTCAGTTGAGGAGTGGATAATGCAAATGTGGTTCATTTATATGATGGAGTTTTACTCAGCAATAAAAAAAGATGAAATCATGAAATTCGTAGGTAAATATAAATGGATTGAACTAGAAACTGTTATACTAAGTGAAATAACACAGACACCGAAAAAAGAAAACAAAAAACAATGTATGTTCTCCCTCATATGTGGATCCTAGCACCAAATTCTTATTAGTGAGTATCTATCCAGACATAACTACAGGAACCAGGATAATGAAAAGGAACCAGGGAGGTAAAGGAAAGGAAAGAATCTGAAAGAGAACAGGTTCGAATCCCAGCACTCACACGGCAGCTAACAACCACGCGTAACTCCAGCTACAGGGGATCTAACACCCTCTTCTCTCTTCCATGGGCACTGCATGACACATATATGCAGGCATAACACTCATAAACATAAAAAAATAAAAGTAGGATCCCAAGAACATATATTAAAATATATTTTTTTGAAAATGGAAAAAAAGGAATGTAGCTAGGGGCTCCTCCCAAGCCCATGTGACCCCTGAGGAATAGATCCTTAAATAGCCTTAAGAGTAAAAATAAATTAGTTTATCTGGGCCAACTGCATGGTCTTAAACACCCAAAAGGAAAGTATAACCAAAGATTAAAGGGTCAATATAATTCTTTAGGAGTTCATATGTATAGCTAAAGGCTACATAACAAGAAACTATGCCAAACATGAGATACCTTCCTTTGAGTTGTTGGCCAGGGTGGCCCAGGAGACTCCCAGATAGTAACCCAGCATAGAACTGGGAAAATGAACAGCAGACCCCAATCTTATCTAAAGGAATATTGGCAACTGATGGCTGCTAGATGAGAAAGACCTGATCTTCCTAAACCAAGGAACTCTAGATAGGCTGACTAGATTCAGCGGAAGGACAAGCACTGGGGAATGTCTGGGGCGCCAACAACACAGTGGACAGTAACAATGATTACAGAGTATATGGGCTCCAGTCGGTGGGGGGAGGCTATGGGAGGGTGCCCTTTGGGATGTGGGTATATAGATGAATAAGATTGTTTGGGATGTTCTGTATGAAATACAAAAAAATAAACAAATTTTAAAAAATGAGTTATATTTGAGGAAGCAGCATAAAAATTTGCTTCATGTTAATTAGTAGAGGTGAAAAACAGTTCCATTGAAATCTACCTGATGACTTTATATCCATACTCAGGTGCCAAGGATCCAAGTGTAAATGACTGTGACTAGTAATAATCAGATACATAGAGATTAGAGACGCATGTGCAAACATCTAAATGTTAGTAGCATTAAAAATGAGTTTTACTGTATGAAACTATATTTTAAAATGAAATGGAGCTAGTTTTTAAAGGTTAAAACCTCATTCTATTTTATGTCTTACAGGGTTTATACTGAGTACAATATTGTATAACTGTATTAATTCAACTGTGAACCTAAAAATTTACAGCCAGTTTTGAAAGAGATACATCTTTGCTCTGGAAATTGTTATTGAATATGTTAATGCTGTAATGAAATGCTTCTTCTAATCATGTGGTCATTAAATAAATAATTTAAAAGAAAAACAAGGAAAGGAAAAAAAAAAAAAAGCTTGCTGCGTCAAGCCAGTTAGCAAGCCAGTAGGCAGCCTTCCCTCCATGGTTTCTGTTTGAGTTCCTGCCTTGACTTCCCTCAATGATGGATTGTGTTCTAGACATGTAGGCTGAAAGAATCCCTTCTCTCTCCAGCAAAAATCATACTAGAACAGTGTGTGTGTGTGTGTGTGTGTGTGTGTGTGTGTGTGCGCGCGCGCGCGCACATGTGTTCGGGTACCTGTATGCATGCACTAGGGATCAATCTCAGGGCCTTACACATGCAAACTAACACCCAACACTGAGCTACAGCTTGTCCCCAAATAATTAAATGACTGCTTGGACCCTGCTTTGAAGTCGGTGCTTTTGTGGGCATAAGAGCAATGCATCAGCTCAGAGGACAAAGTACAGGGAAGGGAGCAGGGGCTTCCCCTATCCCAGGCTTCACAAGCACAGTGTTGGAACTCAGCTCAATAGCAAAGCAAAAGCCTGCTGTCTGGAAGGAAGCATGCTACCTTTACATGTTATGCTTAACTTCCTAGAGAAGCTGAGAGAGCATGCTCGAGTTTGTTCATAAACTCAGGGTCATGGTTCTTGGATGGTATGACACAGAATCTGGAATATATGCCAACCAAAGAAATGTTAAACAGTTTACTTTTCCACAGAGATGTGACAGAGCAATTCTGACACTGCTCTCTGTGTATTCTAGGAATAAACAAGTAAGTATGTCGTACATAACAGGACTGAGTTTCTCACTGTTGGAGAAAGCAGGTAAAATATGGAAAATGGGGAACAATTGAATGAACTGGACTGAAACCGAATTTACCAGTGTGAACTCAGGGTTTGTAATATGTAGAGCTAGGTATGAGAATAGATGTGTCATCTTTCCATATGTACATGGGGACCTACATGTAAATATTCATATGGCATGATATAAGCATCATATATAGCCTAACACCGCAAATTGCCCCAAGACCTTAAAACAACCACCTATTGCTTCATAGTCTGTGGGATCCAGGAAGTAGATGTGGGTTAGCTGGGTCCCTCTGACTGCAGGTTTCTCACAGGATTCAATTAAGCTATAGACGGGGCTGTGGTCTCATATGAAAAAATGAGCCTAGGGAGGACCTATTTCTTAACTCACTCAAATCTGGACCCCTTCCATTTCTTACCATGCAAGCCTCTCAGTAGGGTACCTCACAACATGGTGGCTGAGCCCATAAGAGTGAACAAGTAACAGAAACAAGTGAACAGAAAGTGTGGCTTCTTTATAATCTAGCATCTGAGTTCTATCCTGTCACCTTCCTATATTGTACTCATTAGAAGTACCTCACTCAGCCCATCCCACTCAAAGGGGGAGAGGGGATTATACAAGCACGACCCCTGGTATTCGATGACCATTAGTTCAAGTGCCTACCACATGCACAATTCCATCTGCATGTGTGCACATTCATGTGTGATCTGGCTCCATCCTGTGAAAGGGCCTAACATCAACAACAGGCACACAGTAATGAATATGCCTCATATTCAAATAATGATTTCTAAATTCTACCCTACACAAAACTAGAGTTCCTATTAATGGCCAAATTCAGGGCTGGTGCCTGGATCTTCATGTGCCAGGAAGTCAGGAACTGTTGCTTCAGACATCCAAAGAACACAGGAGCCATGTTGAAGGGCTGCCATTGGCTTTACCTGGGATTATTTGAGTATAAAATAAATTATTGCAATAAAGCATTATAGTCTTTTGGCCTAAATAAGTACCCATGAGCGTACAATGATATAGACACACCCATTAGTAAACCTATTGGGGCAGGGGTTGGGGGAGCCGTGTCTTCCAGTGAAAGCATTGAATACTTGAGAGCAGATAGAATCAGAAAATCATGTTGGGGATCCATCAAGAAAATCTGATAAATGCTGAGAGTAGGTGGCAAAGGTATGAGAGTAACAGTAAACTTTACATAACCTCAATAGATATTCGTTATTAGAAAGGGTGAGTTGGACAGGGTAACAATCCAATGAACATCTGGACAGTGCTCACCACCATTGATGAAAGGTGCAGCCCAGAATCTGCTGAGGACACTCAGCCCAGATGACAGACATCATGCAAATCACTAGCCAATGCCCTCCAAAGATGTCCAGCCAGTGGAAGACAAGGGCAGACTGAGGACAGCAGCCAAGGTTGATGGCGCAAGACCACCACATGTCCTATCCAGGCCCCGCCTTCATAGTCCCCAGTAGTCCCACCATATAGGTCCCACACCCTTCTGGGTGTCCCCTCATCCTTGCCCTCAGGCCTTCCTCCATAAACCAGGACTTGAACCTGTTCCACTCAAGTCTCCTCTTCACCTGAGAAATGTTTACACAGCCCTGGATATATTCCATTTACTGACAATAAATCATAAAAAGTTGATTTTAAAATAATTCTTTGATATATCTATATAATTTTACCATTTATTATGGGTAAAGGCAAACTTACATAGTAATTAGATATGCTTGTTTATTTTTATATAAAGAATTCAATTTTGACTGTATATTAGACATTGCATCTTCAACATTTTCAATTGACTGATATTTTGATTTTATAATAATCATCCTGAGAATATAGCTTCACATAAATATACAGTACAGAATATGTTTAGGGTCATTTCAGAAATCATTGGAAGTTCTGTCCTAATCCCAAGCCAAAAGTCATTTATGAAACTCAAGTTAACAACCCATACAGCAGTTTCTACAACAAATATTCTAAAATAATACAATTCATAGCTATACTAATTTGATCCTTACATGCTGAGGAATGACTAGGAAAATATTAAAAGTCTTTGTTCTTCATAATTAAATCATTATGTTTCTATAAGTAGAAAAGTTTATATGCACAGCAGGACCACTGTAGCTCATCACGTACCATGGTCTGAGCCTGTGAGTTTCAGGCAGTGATGGTTGGTGTCACCTGGTGTGACGCCTGAGCAGTGCAAAGCCACATGCCGTGTGCTTAGAACAAAGGCTGCCATGAAGTCCTGCTGTACCACAGAGGCTGCCAGAGACACATTGGATTCGTTATGAGCTTGACTTTGAACTAATTTCTGGTCATCATCCCTTCAGAAACATTTTTGCTGCTGCCAAATGTTTAGAAACCTCCACATTGTTACATGGCTCTGTTGCTACCCACAGTTTAAGAAATTCTGTAGGCTGGACTCACCTGGAATTCTAGCAGTCAGGAAGCTGGATGCAGGATTGTTAAGAGTTTAAGGTCAGCTTGGGCTACATAGCAAGACGCTATCTCAAAACCAGAACAAAACAACAAAACAAAGAAAAATAACTTGTGCCTAGACTCCTCCCTCTGTCACTTTCAGGTACTCAGGCACCACGGGATAAGAAGGCGAGGCAGGAGGGTGCCGGGGATATGGCTCAATGGGTGACATGAGTTCAAATCCCCAGCCTGGTATGGACCATTGCCTCTAACACCAGCATTAGGGGCAGAAGCAGGCAAATCCTGAGAGTTCCCTGGCCAGCCAGCCTAGCTGAAATGGCGGGCTTCCAGTTCAGTGAGCCTGTCTCAAGACACTAATCAGGGGAAATAACAGAGGAAGACGGCCAGTGTTCTGCTCTGGACACAGGCAAACGAAGAAACTCAGCTAGGAGTCACGTGCCCAGGACTTTCAGGGCTGTTTGTTCTGTCCCAGGCAGCACTGAGATGGTGCTGGCTGAAGAGTGATGGCCTGTGTGGGGCATCTGTGACCCCAGTGGGATGTCTGCCTTACCTTTACCCTCCAATCTGTGAAAAGGTGGGCATTTCTGAGTGCTAAGCACTTGTCACTGTGGCCCTGACCAATTGCAGCTGGCATCCTCCATCCTGCTTCACTGAAAATCTAGGCTTTTCCCTGATGAATGGGAGCATGTGGCTAACACATATTTTCAGAATGGGCAGTACTTTGCTTTACTTAATAGTAAATGGAGTTTTGAAAGTTTGGTTAAGGAGAGCATCTTCAGTTCAATATCACATTACCACAGAATCTCCAGAAATGTTCTAGAACCTACTGAGAATAAATAAGGAATAAGGGCCACTCTTCCACGACGACGGGGAAGTGTAACATATAAATTATGCCTTGTTCAGCCTCTGCTCAGAGCCCCTTTTCAGGCTCCCCTAACTCCTCCTCTCTCTCCAGTGCCTGCTTTCTGATCCTTCACACTCCCACTCCCCACCCTCTCTCTCTCCTTCGCTTCTCACTTACACAGCCAGAGAAGCAGAAGCCTGGGCCAATGATCTGCCCTTAGGCCTCCAGGAATGCTGTGTGGGGAGTGAGGGGCTGAGATCTGGTGCCTGGAGCAGGTTGGACCTGAGCTTTATGGATGACTGAATGTGGATGGAGCAATGGCAGCTTTTCAGCTCCTGGTACCACTACCACCCCATCTGAGCCTTATCCCTAGCTCACACCTGCCCAACAGGGCACACACAGGGGGTTAATTAGGGTCACCCCAGGAGACTTTGTTCACCTGGAGGAGGCCAGAATGCACTTATGCACTTCCAGGCAAAGGACACAAGTAGGGCCCCAAGCCAAACAGTCCTCCTCCCCAAGTCATGCTCAGAGGCTGAATGTCACCAAAGTTGTGTAAAAGAGCCACCCATTCCTGAGCAGGTACTTCCGGATTCCTTATAAATCAGTCACACAAGTTCCAGAGGGACAAGCACCCCCCCATCACCCCCAGGCAAAGCTGAGACTGTCCTTCATGCTGTCCTTGTCCAGGACTTGCTAGAATAAAAAGGGGGGAGGGGGTCCCTCCTAGAGTTCAGGGGTTCATTCCAAATCCCTTTAGGTCCTGCCCCCTTAGAAGAGATAGCTCTGCTCCTGTGAACTATTTCTGTCCTTTAGGTGCTGTGGTACAAGATGATGGAGAAGCTGTTCTGGGAATAAGACTTTACCTAGGGAAGTCACACTGCAGGCTGAACCCCATCCAGCATGGCCACCACACCCCAAGCCCTCTGAGCATAGAGGTGTAGAAGTAGGTAAGAAGCCCCAACCCTATTGGCAACTGATAGCTGCTGGGAGCCGGAGAGTCAGTTTTCTTTAAGAGTGTGGCACCAGGTAGGTCAACCAGGATCCAGTGGATGGACTCAGACTGAAGGGCATTTGTGGACACAAATTAGACTGGATAGATGTACAATGCTTGGCAAGTACTACATTTAAAACTGGGTTCTGGGTGGCTATTAGATAAATTGCCACCTGTGGGCCCTGGTCAAGTAAGTGGTGGGAAGAAAGGGAGGGAGGGCCGTCTGAAGGGCAATGGGAACTGCCAACCTACTATTTATTTTTGAAAGATCTGTAAATATGGCCAAGGTATCTTTTCTAAGACTGGAGTCTAAATTTTCTGAGTCTCGTGTGTATTTAGAGAAAAGGGACTGAGAACACAGACAGCAGCAGGTCCCTGAGAGATTTGCTGGGAGGGGAGCTGAGAAGTGGGGCTATTGTGGGGAGCGGAATCATCAGGGACTTTCACAGCCTGATTTTCTAGAATATGTTTCTACTCGCTGCAGAGAGTGACCCAATAGGGAGGGTGCAGGTGGAAGCAGAGGTAGAAGGGGAAAGGGGGCAGGCAGGGAGGGGGGTGTACTTGGAGAGACATGAGCCTTAAAGGCAGGGTGTGGTTTCAGTCTGGGAGACAAGTGTGGGGGAGTGGCTTCCAAACATAAAAGCTGGTTTACTGTTTACTCAATGGCCCTGTTTCTTGGGCCAAAATAACTGGAAACCTCACAGTGAAATGACAGATTTGTGAACCAGTTTAGCAAAGGAGAAACCACTCATTCTGTGTGCATTTTTAGAGCAGACCACTTAAACTCTCACCCATGGCTGCATGTCCTGTATTGCATAAAGGCTTGGCTAGACTCTTGCATACAAAGTACAACTAGGCTGGCACTAACAACTAAGACAAGACTTTGTCTCCTGGCTTCTTCTGACATCCTTCAGGAGGCCAGGACACTGGCTGATCTCCCTGCACACTGCAGATGACTATGGGGCTCTATCTGTGCCTGGCTCCTGGGGATACCTGGGACCCCCACCTGGGGCAGCACCTGCATGCCAGGGAAGCTCTCTACCACAGAGAGTCAGACAGACTCCTCAGCCAGAGTGCTGGCACAAACCACCCTTCCTGTGTGCACAAGGGATTAAAACCCACAATCATCCCTTCCTGCTCCACCCTCTGCCTCCTCACCCACTTCTGGAGAGGCCCTGGCCTGGGGCCAGGTGGCCTTCCTGGGTAGGTTAGCTGAGGTTCCCTGCCCTGGCCCCTCTCAAGTCACATGCAACCTATCTCCCTGTAGCCCCTAATCTTGTTAAGCATCTTCACAAAATGAAGGTGGTGCTGCCTGTCATATCTGTGAACTCTAGGCTGGTGTCAAACTCAAGTTGACATGGTGCTAAGAGAACAAGGAGACCTGATTTTCCTTGTTTGGATTTCACAGTCCCTCAGAGGCACAGGCTAGCCTACAGAAAGCATCAGAACTTGTCCCAGTCTACTCCTTCCTGTGCCAAGGTTCTGTCCCATCCAGCTTTCAGACCTCTCCTGTGTCAGAGGACCCTGCTCTGGGGATAAGGAGAGACATCCTTCAGACAGGAGTTCCAGGAATGGAGTTTTGTCTTTAAACCAGGGGAGGCGAGGTCATGTTCCTCACTGGTGTACCCACTGTAAGTTGTCTGTGCTCTATTAAATCTCCTCCCACCCACCCGTGCAAGCAAACCTGATTAAGCTCAGTGGGCCATACACCAAAAAAGACAAGAAGTAGAAGGAGATGGGTTGGAAAAGAGAGGTTCAGTGGGAGTAGGAGGAGATAAGAAACAGTAATGGGGGGGTAAGATGATCAAAATACATTACCTGCATGTGTGAAACTAAAAAAGATGAATAAACTAAATGTTTAAATTGAGCTATAATCCACAACCCCTAAAATCCACCATAAAGCATGCCATTATCACTCCTGCAAAGCAATCGTGTGGGCAGGTGAGATGGCTCAGTGGGTAAGGGTGTTTGCTGTCAACCCTGGTGTTCTGAGTTTGTTCCCCAGAACCCACCTGGTAGGAGAGAACGGACTTCCCCAAGCTGTTGTCTGACCACTACACCTGCATTATAGCATGGCCATATCTGTACTTATACCAGCATGGAGTACACTTATACACATTCATAAACAAAATCAATAAATAAATGTAATAAAAATAATCATGCACGGCAGACCCATGGCCAAGCACTTGAATGTGGCCTCTGCTGATATATGCTGAGTGGAGGTCACCACACCGCCATTCACCAGTGTGCCTGGTACCTTGGTGATTTCAATGACCAAGTACAAAAAAAGTGATATAAAATATCTCATGAATAAGTTTTTGATGTTGACTACATAATATTTTGGATATACTGAGTTCAATAAACTGTAGGATTGAAGTTAATTTCTCTCATTTTTTAAATATAGCTAGATTCCATTTACAATCATGTTAGTAGCTCATGCACTCTATCTTGGGTGGCCCTGGAGTAGAAAGATGCCCATTAAACCACATGAGGCCCCCCTGGCAGATCAGGTGAGACACAGAAGGAGGCTTTTTGCTTGGCTCTGTGGTCAGCTTTAACAAGTCCACTCATTCATGGGTTGGTTTTATGGTGATGGCCAAATGAAAAAGTAACCCTTTGGTTGTTGCCCCTGAATGTGCTGGGGGTGGGAGGGGTGGTTCCTGATGCATCTGCCCTGAACCATGGTGACTTCCAGCACTGCTGTGTTTCCTGTTTCATCCACCTACTGCTCAGTCTAACAGAACTAGAAAAGAAGGAACAGTATGCCAGCTCCTGGGCATCTTTAGTTGCTTTTTGCCCTTTTTTAAGACAGAGTCTCACGATGTAGCTCAGTTGATGGATCTTCCTGACTCAGTCTTTCAAGTGCAGGTATGTGCTGCCATACCAGGTAGGCTGCTCCCTCTGTAATGAAGTTTTCAGATATTCAATTCCATTAGCCTCTGAGCTATGGAAGGCATCGGTGGATGGGGACCCACTATGCCCCTGGCTGAGGGATTCTATTTCCCAAGTCCAAATTCATTCTCTCTCTCTCTCTCTCTCTCTCTCTCTCTCTCTCTCTCTCACCAAAAATCTTGAAAAAAAATTCAACCAAAGCAAAAAAGAGTTTTCCAAAACCATCTACTGTCCCCAAGTGAAAGAGTTCCAACTTGCTAGAAAATCTGTCTTCACTGAGTTCAGACTGAGGACAAGTGGCCTCAGATGCCTGGGTGCCATTCCATTTCTGGTACAAAGAGTCCCATCAAGTTCCAAACTTCTAGAAAATAAACTGCAAACATCAATAATTATAGCAAACACATGTGACATGAGTTGACATTTCCAATGACATTTTCTAGGGTCTGAAATAAGCTGCAGAGAGTGGCCAACTTACACTACAAATATAACTGCAAATGCCATGACTTAAAGCTGCTGCTGGATGGCTTGAAGACAAGTTTCGGAGAATACTGCCGGAGACAACTCTCCTGAAGTCAAGTCAAGGCACTCTTCCCCTGGAGAGCTGGGGTTCCTGCCTCTGCCCCCTGCTACACTGAATCCACATAAAGCACATTTCTCTTTTCCTTCTTGTGTCAACCCAAGTACAATTTCACACACATTCATCCTTCCCTCCCACACTATTTGGGTAATTTTTATGGTTTAAAAATATGTACATTTTTGGGCTGGAGAGATGGCTCTTGCAGAGGACCCGGGTTTGATTCCAGCACCCACATGGTGGTTAACAACCGTCTGTAACTCCAGTTCCAGAGGAATCCGGCACTCTCCTCTGTGGGCATTGCATGACACAGGTGCACTTATATAATGCAGGCAAATACACTCATACACATAAAATAAAAACAATAAAATATATTTTTTAAATATGTACATTTTAGTTAAAAAAGAAAATGGATTTGTTATAGACATTTACAGACCAAAAAAAGGAGAGATGAACAAAGGAATAAACACACACTGCTCTTAAGGTCCCCATCCTAAATGCTGACAATGCTTCCATGCCCTCCCTCCCAGCTTTTTTCTAGGTGTAGACCAGACAGGTGACCCAACATGTGCAGGACCCAGCCCTCTATTTCTACACATCTGCCTTATTCTTGGGTTGCACTGGGCACACAATACTGGGTGAACTTCCACATATCTTCCAGTCATTTCCTCTCCAGGTTTTCCTCCCAGTAGAATACTGGTCTTGGCACATGCTGTTGAACATATCCAGAGTCCAATCCACACTTCCATTGGGAGGCAATCAGTGAGAGGGACAAGGGATCTCTACCTAAGTCCAAGGCCTTAACAGTCAAATGAGGATGAAGGCTTCTAAGTACACACTCCCACTCTGTGCACTTCAGTGTTTCCCCAAAGCAAAGGAATAGAGGTAAGATGCTAAGAGGACAGGCACCACCAAGCCCTGGCGCTGGGCAAATCTGAGGCCCATGCACTGAGAAACTGGCCCAGAGAGAAGCTCAGAGTGCTGAGCCAATCCCTGACCCCACAGACTTTGTCCTCTGCCAGTCAGCCTGGCCAGCTGCTCAGAGGCCCCTGGGAGCCCTGGCTGAGCTTGAATCCAGGGCTCACCCCAGAAGGCCCTACTGACCACCTTTGTGAAAGAGGAGCCAGCGGCCCAGGCAGCCAAGCCCTGCTCCCCTGCTTACCTGCTGCAGAGCAGGAAGGACACAGTCTGGCCCCCTCCAGCCTCCTCCTTGGCTTAGGCAGGAAGCTGGGTGAGGGGAGTCTACCCTTTAAGAGGACCAGCCCGCATGAGGAGCATGTGAGGCCTGTGCTTCAGCGCTCATGATCCCTGTGAGGCGATGGCCCCATGACCTGCTCCCAGACCGCTCCCTTTGAAGCGGCTCCCACCTCCCCTACACCAGCCAGGCCTTCCCAGTTGCAAATGTCAACCCACTTTGCATAATTGAGACAATTGGACATAATCGTTCTTTCAGAAACCCCATGTCAGGCGGGCAGTGCCTGGGCCCTGATGAGCCAGGAAGAGAAGCCACATGGTTCTAATTACTGCTGAGCCTTTTCAAGTCAGCCAAGGCTGAGCCAGAGGTCGAGATGAACCAAAAGCAGAGCTGTGTGAGCCCCGCATGACTCTCACCCCCATGTGGGTGTTTCTAATCCTCACTGTTCCGGGGCTGCCAGCAGCCTGCCTTACTGGGGTCACGATCATCCCCCAAAACCAGCACAGTGGGAGATTTTTGTATCTACTGTAACAACACACCCTGCACGTGAGTCCTAGCTTCTACTGGAAAGAAAGCACCTGAGCCAGAAAGGCTCCTTGGCATCTGCCTCTCACCAGCTGCTCTTCCCCAAGGGCCTGGGTGGCTCTCCAGAGCGGCCTCACTTCCACCTCACAGAAGAGCTGGAGGAATCATGGACAGCTGGGGTACCTAGACGTGCTCCTAGTGTTTGGGGCCCTGAGGCTGGGGAGTGGCTGACTTGCCTAGAGAGCATGTGAGGTAGAGCTGCTCATTCTAGATTGTTCTGTTCACCAGTGGAACCCTGGGATGAGGCACAGTCTGAATCTGGGGCCAGCCCCATAAGCCCAAGTTACTAGAGATCTTGCTAGAGTCTGGCCACTGCTCTAGGGAAGGTCTGCCCTTTCCTTTCCTTGACTCTGCTCAGCTTTGAGCCCACTAAAAGCTGGCTGGCACGTGTTGTTGTTCTAACTGACAAGGTTGCAGAGCAGCAATTGACTTCCCAGGGGCCCTGCCTAGTGCACACCTAGAATGGCCTGTGCCTGCCCCACAGCAGCCCTGGCCCAGGCCTGGGTCATCTTTCCCAGCAACGTTTGGCTTCCACAGGCATCCCTTCTGGAGCAGAGGGAAGATGCTGGGCTGCCACAGTTCTGATTGCACAGGTGGAGGCCCAGTGTGGGAGTCAAAGTGTTCCCAGGCACAAGGACTCTGCCTGGGAGTGGCCAGGAAAGGTGGCATGACTTCTCCTTGCCAAAGGCTGAAAAGTGGGGAGCTTGATGTTGTTGTAGTTAGGACCTTGAATGCTTCCCAAAGGCCTTCATTGTGCTGCAGGCTTGACAACCATCTAGAGCCATTCTCTCACCAGAACTTGCAGAATTGTGATTTCTAGTTCAATGGACTCTTCATTTGGGGGCTAGAATTTATCACCAAGGAGGTTACTCTGGTCATATTTGGCTGCACACAGAAGGCAGCGAAATGGTTTTCACTGAGGAGGGAGTTGGGTCTTAAACCTCATCCCAAGGAGATTAGCATGTTCCTCTTCTGTGAGTGTCAGTATGAATTCATGGATGCTAGACTGCCACAGTTCTGACAGCCCAGTGTGGGAGGCAGAGTGTTGAACATGCTTGATGCATTTCAGTCCACAGAAGTTGTTTCCCTGACTTTTGCTCCAACTGCCCCAATTTCACATGGGCTCCTGAGTCCTGCTGACACCACTCTGGGAGTTTCTGAAAGTGTCCCTGCTCTCTGACACAGAAAGGTGTCATTTCCAGCTCATCTTGTACAGGTTTTACCACCCATCTAGACTCCACCATTTCTCCAAACAGCCTTGGTTTTACAATTCCTGCTTCTACACTGAATTAGGCCTTAGAAAGACAGTACAATGGGCAGAGTGGCAGAGGAGTGTGTGTGTGTGTGTGTGGTGTGTGTATGTGTGTGTTATGTTTAAAGAAAATGTTTTATGAGTATATAATGAGAGTTTCCAATTCAAATCTGGAAACACAGGGACTCAACTTCCTTAAAGTTATATTCATGTCTCTCTGTTTGTACTGAAAGTTATTCCTAATGGCATTAACATAATTTGTGTTTCTGGCTTTATCCTGGATGTAGTTTAGGAAACAATGCAGCCTTACTGCTAACACTGCAACTCCTGAAAGCAGCTTTAAAAGTTGTTTTCTTGCTTTTTGACTTTAGGAAAAGATTATTAGGGTTTTTTAATCTCTAAAAATAATTCTCAAGTTATTCTACAAACTTGTTATAAAGTTTACATATTTAATTTTTCTTTGGGTTTTATGAACTGGTTTTTCATTTTAATTTGAGTTACACAAAACATATTACTGCAAAGTCAAATCTGCAAACAAGATTTATTCTGCAGGCTAGTTGCTAAATCTCCCTGTGCCTCTTCTTTTTTTCCGCAAGTGAACCTGAGACTTGTTTTGATTGCTTTCAATTTTCAGTATGCACGTGTGCTTGTTTCTCTCTTTCCACAGAGGCAGTGGCCTCTCCTCATCTTCCTACGCCATGCTCCCTGTGCTTAATGTCTCCTCTTTTTCTAGAGATGGCATAAATACCCTCATCTCTTTGTAGTTGTGTGGCTGTAATTCTTAGGTAAATGCACAGAAGTTGATGGAGCTGGTTGCCTCTCAATGACTCTTGGGTGGTTCTCAGTCTTTACAAACCACACTGCCACCCTGAACCTTGCCATGTCTTTTTCTACATTTACCAATAATCTTCAGGTTAGATTCCTAGAAATGAGATTAGTGCAATCAAGGGTAAATGAATGTATAATTTTGCTAATATTGGAAAGTTTTGCCACATAGAGGTTGTATCAGTTTGCTTTTTCAACAGCTTTTAGGCAAGTTCTTGTTTTTCTGCAACCTCACAAGTACAGGATATTGTTTAACTTAGATTTTGCCAATCTTATTAAAAAATGGTATCTCAATATTGTTTAGGTACTGGTCTAATTTGCCTTCAGTTGCTGTGGTGGAAACACTGACCAAAACCAACTTTGGGAGGAGAGGGTTTATTTGTCTTATAGCACAGTCCATCATCAAGGGAAGCCAAGGCAGGAACTCAGGGAAGGAACCTGGAGCACAGAGCATGGATGTACGCTGCTTACTGACTTGCTCCCCTGGCCTGTGCTCAGCCTGCTTTGTTATACAACACAGGACAACCTGCCCAAGGGTGGCACCATCCAAGGTGGGCTGGGCCCTCCCACATCACTCAACAATCAAGAAAATGCCCCCACAGATGTGGCCACAGACCAATTCAATGGAAGCGATTCCCCATTTGAGGTTCCCTCTAACCAGGTGTGTCAGTTGGCAACTGACGGTGGATGCAGCATAAGTACAGTTTCCCTTCCTTGTCTGGTTTTAGTTTCAGAGTAAAACTGTCCTCATAGAATGGAGTTTTCTCTCTTCTTTGATTCACTATTTAAGTTTGTGAAGGGTGATCTTAATTCCTTCTTACAAATTTGGTAGAACGTACCAGTCATTTGAGTCAGTCATTATCTTTGTGGAAAGTTTTTAAATGACTATTTTTACTTTTATAGATCTGTTCAGATTTTTCTTAAATCATTTTCAATAATTCATTTCCTTCAAAGAATTTTTCCATTTCATTCAGGTTTTGAATTTGTCGCATATAGTTGTTTACAATACCGACTTACCCATTTCATTTCTCCTTTCTCCTGATTTTGGTAGTTTCTCTTTTTTCTTTGTCTAAAGTTTGTCAGTTCCACTGACTTTTCAGAGCCAATTGACTTACTGATTTCATCTGTGGTTTCTTCATTCTCTATTTTTATCAGTACAATTTGTCTTTCATCTGATAGGGGTTTAGCTGTTTTTCTAGTTTTCTAAAGTTGAAAATTACCTTATTGATTTGTTATTCACTTTTTACTAGATTTTATTAATTGTATGTAACAAATTTCCTTACGACATTTTCATGCATGTCTCTGTCCTGCATCTGTTTTTCACTTGGGCACTCTACATTTCCCTTTGAGTACTGCTTGAGGTGTAGCCCATAAGTTTTGATAGGTTTAATTTTTGTTCTTTTGAAAATATGTTCTATTTTTTCTTAATATTTCTTCTTTAATCCACTGGCTATATAGGGTTATATAATTTCATGTCCACACATTTGTGAATTTCTTAAATTTTTGTTACTGGTCTCTAATTTGGTTCCACTGTGTTTGAATAATGTATTTTGTATGAGTCAAATCCTTTTACATTTATTGAGGCTAGTTTTATGGTCTGGCATATAGTCTATTCTAGGGAGTGTTTCATGTGCACCTGAGAAGAATGTATATTCTTGAGCTAGTGAGATGGCTCAGCAAGTACAGGAGCTTGCCCTGCAAGTCTGGTGACTTGAGTTCAATTACTGGAAACCCATGTAAAGGTAGGAGAAAACTGACTACAAAGTTGTCTTCTGACCTCTACACATGACTGTGGCACAAGCATCCACACACTGCATGAGTACACACACACACACACACACACACACACACACACACACATACATACATACACTAAGAAGAAGAAATAAATTTAAAAACAATGTATATTCAGCTTTCGTTGGGTGCCGTATTCCAGTGGATGCCTATTAGGTCATTTTGGTTTTTCTTTTTTTTTTTTTTTTCCTTACTTCTTTTTTCTTAAGTTGATTTTTTTGGGGTCATTGTGTTTTTAATTTGTGTTTGTCTCCTATGGTTGAGGGTGAACATCTTTTCATGTTTAAAGACCATCCACATCTCTGCTTCTGTGGAACTTTCCATATCTCTTACTCATTTTTTACAGGATATTTTCCCCTTTATTTTAAAAGCTTATTCATACTAAAGGACTGTGACATAGTGACAAACACTTTCTGCCAGTTTGTTATTTATGTCAACTTTCCCTAGGTGCCCTGACTTATTTCTTTATCTTCAGTCCATTAACTAATTGTTGACCTTACTTCTATGCACATTACACTGCTGATGTGGGGCCAAGAGTGAATTATAAATCACCAGAGAGTTCACAGAGTGGTGAAATACATGATACCCCCATAAACACACTGGAAACACAGTCATACCAAGGTATTCTTGGGGAGACTTTGTTCTAGGGTACCAAACCTCATTGATATTCAAGTCCTTTATATAAAATGTATTTACCCAAAACCTAAACCCACTCTCCTGTATGTTAAATCATCTCTAGGTGACTTATAATACTTAATAGAATGTAAACAGTTATGTTCAGTAGGGATGTTGGATTTTTCTGCACTGTTTGATCTGAGCTTGGTTGAATCCATGGATACAGAATTCATGGATAAGGAGGGCCAACTGCATAAGGCAGAAGAGGAAGCATGTCAGTCAGATATCTAAGCAATAGGAAAACAGAAAGGGAGTGCTCCCCGCGGGAGAAAAGACTAAAGGCTCTGGTCATGAGCAATGTGAGTCAGGGTAGTAGATTTGGAAAAAAAGAGGCACTTTAGGCAGAACAGTTCTAATGGGGCACTAGAACAGGCCAGTAGGCCATGTGAGCTGGAGTATGGTGCCCAGACCTGGATGGATAAGGAAAGAATATGGAGAGACATAGCTGAGGACTGAAGAAGGATTCAGGGAGTCTTGGGGAGTGCCATGGGCTGTCACTGCCAAGCTCAGGTGTGCCCTGTCCTGGGATCCCTGATCCAAACACCTTCCTTTTCAAAGTCTTATTTGAGGTGAGATATATCAGTGTAAAGCACTACACTGTACCTGAGATTAGCAGGAAAGGTAGGCTTCTGAAGTTTATACTTGTCAATGATTAACATAAATTTTAAAACAAGATGATATTGACTTTCCAATGACTCAGCTAGTGAACAGAGAAGCTGGAGTGAAAGATGAAAAAATACATTTGCTTTGTAAAGTAAAATCACATCACACTAAACCCACAGGAATGAAGATCATGGAGGACTATATAAGGCAAAGACCAAGAAGTTGCCAGATGCCTTTGATTGCTTGAAATTTGTCTGCTTTTCTCTGGGGGCTGACAGTAAATAAATAGTTTTCACAGTTAGGGGAAAGTAAGATCTTTAGATATTAGGAACATGGACCCTGAGTACTCCCTTCTTTATCTGAAGGACAAAGGGTCTTCCCAAAAAGGAGACTGTTATGCTGTGAGAGAAATGCCATGAAGTTTTGGGTCAAATCAAGAATCCTTTAAAAATAGCTGGCAGTTGAGGGGGCTGACACCCAAAAGAACTCTCAGTCACAAGGGGAGGCAGAGTTGAGTTTATAAAGTTTACAACCATAATGACATCATGCCAGGGGCAAAGCCAATAACCATAGTTACATGAGATTCTGATAGTTGCACCAGACCAGGGGCAGGTCAGTTAGCAAAAAGTTTCAGTTATGAAAAACAAGTTTCTCAGAAGTGCAGAAACAATGGGCTCCATGAAAATGCAAGGATAGTTGGGTAGGAGGATGTGCTACCTGGATGTACTACCTGGCTACTTGTAAGTTTCCAAGTATTGTAGAAACAATGTACCTCCTAAAACTATAGGTGTAAACTTCATGGCTGGCTAGCTGCAGTGGAAATGGCTGGACAAAAACACAGCGTAAAGGAAAAGTCAGCTAGAACAAAATGGAGTTAGCTTTACCATTTCAGAGACTGGCTCAGCTAAGCAGCAGGTGTGAGCACTGAGCACCTGCTGGCCAAAATACAGTCACTCTTAGACTCCAGGCCCATCAATAATCTAATACTGCAGCAGCCTTCTCCTGGCACACAGCACTCCACATGGTTCTAAGACTAACAGGAGCTGTGCTGACCATCTGCTTGGGGGTGGGTGGTGACAGGCTCTGGAGAGCCTACTGTGGAGCCTACTCAGGAGTGGATCTCAACTGGACCACGCCTTCCTTCTGCTTGTGGGGCTTTCTTTTTGTTTTCTCCTCCTTTTTTCTCTTCTTGCTTCTCAGTGGATTATGTTGTAATGTTGACAGATGATGTGTACTGGGACAACAAACACATTGGTGCAAAGAACCTGCCAAGCATTTAATATGCTTCAGTTTTCAGAATAATTTCAGTAGTTGAAGATGTGGCATTGGAGAAAGCACATTATACTGAAGCTCTGTAGGTATCCTACAAGGGAACAAGTATCCAGAGCTGGTGTAGCCATCTAGGTAAGTCCTATGCTCTGCTATATCAAAGGGTCACTGCTGAACCTTCTGGATGGTCCAAGGAGACAGCTTCAGAGACACTGGTTCTCCTTCCTACCACAAACTCCACTAACCCTGTGGCAGAAGTCCCAGGGTCACTGTGCTGGTCTCTGCCCTCTACTGGGGTGCAAAGGAGGACTTTCAGACACAGTGACTCATGCTTCTTTGGTCATTTGCAGCTGTGGCAAACTCCCAGAATGTGGGCCTTGTTACAGGCAAGTCAGTGTGACCTCCTCTCCTTTAAGATGTCTATGTTCCTGAGAAGAAATCTGGGCAGGAACCAGAGCGAGAGATTATTTTCCCCGAGTCTAACTGCAAACTTGCTTTGTTTATAGCAGCTGAGTGCATGAGAACAGAATCAGAGCAGCCACACTGAGCCGCAGCTTGAGCAGGAAACCCAGCCTCCTCAAGGATCAAGCGTCTTAAAGATGCCTCAAGTGTGTGAGCGAAGCTTTGATACTCGGTGCTCCCTGCAGCAGCCAGCACACAAGTTCTGATTCTGACTTGTGTTTCATGCATTGTGCTCAACTGGAAGAGAGCACTCAGAACCCTCAAGAGGATCTCCTTTCCATCTCACCCCTTTTGAGTAATGCATCATCACTCTAAAAAAAAATATGGATTTTGCCCAATTTGGGGACAATAGCCTGTAAAGAAGAAAATTGACCCCAAAGAAACATCTGGATGCATGCAGAAACTCTCAGAGTTGTCAGAGTAGAGCATTCTGTTTCTCGAACTTTTTTGTTGAAATTGGTAGAAAGACTTTGTGTTTTCATCTCTTTGAAAATCTTGGGGAAAGTCTTTGAAATCCAGGCATGGTAAGGCTGCTAAGGAGCAAAGTCCCCAGTGTGAGCACAGAGCTCTGAGGGGATAAGGCAAGCTCTACAAGAATGGGACCCAGCAGAAGGGAGTCTGGCATTCCACTTACTGAAGTACCATTCTTTAATACTTTTTATTATATGTATTGGTCGGTTGATTGATTTGTGTGTGTTGTACATGCTCCTGCCATGGCACAAGTGTGGAGGTCAGAGGACAATTTGCAGTCAGTTCTTTCCTTCCACCATGTGGGTCCAGGGGACCTAGCTCATGTTGTCAGGCTTCACTGCAAGCACCTTTACCTGCTGAGCCAATTCGCCAGCTCTGAAGCTCCTTTCTTTCTGGGTTGATTTAGAAAGCAAGCAGACAACCTGGTTGAAGAGATTGTTAGCAGTTCAGCCTCAGTTTGCTCTGGTCTGTGGAAGCTTTGCTTAGCAGAGTTCTCTCCTTTTCGTGGTGCGTGGCTGCTTCTTCCCAAGAAACCAATTTACCTTTTCTAAGTGGTTAAGGCGAAGAAGAGAGTCATCCATTTTGAGGAGTCCCTAACTCAGACATGCCCCCCATAGGATCTAAAGAATGACATTCAAAACTGGCCTAGTCAGAGGTTGGGCATTCTCAAAACACTCTCCATGTAAACAGAATTTTGGTGTTTCTGCATACCAGATTTTCCTATTGAAGTTAATAATGTGTAATAGGATAGTAAAAGGTCTAAGGAATCTTCTGAAGAAATCTCTTTACTTTGAGGCAATTTAGCATCTCTCAAAACTCATCTGTAATTTCCCTTTTCTTCTGAAATACTCTCAGACCCAAAGTGGCCCAAGGAAGGACTTGGGAAACTTTACCCCTCAGGGTTTATCCCCTGAGCTTAACATTTGAGGTGCTGGTGACTGCTGTGTGTGGCAGCCAGCTGCTCCCTGAGCTCCCATTGGGAGGTCAGGAGGCTTCTGAATTCCCTGCCATGGACTCTTTTGGCTTTGCAGAGCTGAGATCACCTCCTCACTATTGGTTCTGAAGAAATTGCTCCTGTGGTCACTAACCACATCTGTCTGCCTTAGTCGGGTCTGGTACTGATGGATGGGAGTCTTCCAACTCTGCATGCAGGATGAGAAGAGCAGACAAGCCACCCTGCCTCCTGGCCCTGCCTTTACCTCTTCCTTCTGGCATGACTTAGGCAGTCAGCATGGAGAGAGCCCTGGTGGCTGTCCTTTACATACTGGGTAGGCCACTTGTATTCAGGACACTGTGCCAACTTGACCTTGGGTTCCACCTGGCACCTCCCCCGCCTCTGACCCTGCCTTTCCCCAGAGGCCTTCCAACATAGTCTACAGAGCTACTCTCCTTCTCTAATTGGCTTTGACCTTTTCTCGGCACATCTGTGAGGCCTTCATTTCCTTCTCTGTGGGTGGGTCATGCTGCACCCAGGGAGTTTCCATCAGCGGGCCTGAACATAAACCTGCAATGCTGCCTTTCTCCTATGCACACCAGCAGCACTCTGGGATTTGTCCTTCCTTTGTCTCAGTGCCTCATAACTTCTCTGGTAAAAGTTAGCTTGAATTTGCCTTTGAGTAGTAGATGTTGGGAAAGGCATGAGCACTTAAAAACTACTTTAGCTAAAGCAAAATAAAACAAACACACATTGACTCCTTCCTTAGGCCTCCAAATAACTCAAAGCGAAAGCCTGGCATCTCTGCCTTCCTTTGCCTGCCTCATTTGCTTTGGGAAATCTGTACACCTTCACACCTGGGCATGTAAAATCTCTCAGGGAGTGTCTAGAAACCTATGATATATCTTGTTCCTCTTTAATTCTAAAGCTACAGAGAGTCATTGCCCTAAACCTACAGTTACCTTGGATTCCGGGATAAGCAGGGCCTCACAGACACAGGCAGAACAGAATACCTACAAGATGAAATCAGTCATCTATGATGGAGAAGCTCCACTCCAGAGCAAAACATTTTAGAAGAACCAAATTGATCCACCTCCACAGGAGATGACTGTGTTGGCCACATTAACAATTTTTGGGCACTCAACAGGACCACACCCTGAGCAGGACTATGGACAAGACCACACCCTAAACAGGACTATGTAATTAACCAGGTATTTTATTTCTGTCCCAATTCTCCTTGTATTTAAACCTGAGGCTCATGTCATACCCCAAAAATGGACTTCAAGGGTCACTGAACCATTCTATCACTTCCTCTTCCCAATTTGCACTGACTAAATCTCCATTCTCTTTGATTGGTGTTTTAAGATGGGTGACCAGGCCTAGCTTCCTGGGGTTTCTGGTGCCTTTGCCTTAAAACTCCAGTCACAGTTCCCTTCCTCCTCACAGAGATTTTTCTCTGCCCACAGAGGAAAGAAGAGACTTTTCTTCAATGCTAAGCAGGACCCTTGGGCCTCTCAGGTGATGGTAGGGACTGTTATAAGCTCCCTGAGCTTTGGATTTCTGCTTTAAAGACCCACTTTCTTAGGATAGGAGTGGATAACCAGTCTGCACAGGACTGCTCCTCAGATTATGGCCCTCTGGGTTACCCACATGATCTTGCTTCTTAGAACTGAATTAAGGTGACCCTAAACACTAGTGTCACAAAGTGCTTGAGAAAAAGAAATAAAAATCTCTCTGGAGGAAGATGGACATTATACCTCAAATTATTCCTACCAACAATTCCTCAAGAATGATTTATTGAACACAATTAAATGTACCCAGACATATTGAAATAAAAAAGAAACCACGAAAAAGGACTTGTATTCCATCTTTCCTCATCATCTAATATTACCCTTTTTGGCTTCCTTTCTAAATGTTATACCAACACTTAGACCTGTTTACATAAGTACATTACAGGCTAGGATCTGCATATGAGGGAAAATTTGTGAGTTTTTGGTTTTTTTTTCCTGAGTTTGGGTAACTACTTTCAAAGACCATTCATTTTCCTACAGATTTCACGATTTCATTTTTCTTTACAGTTGAATAATTCCATTTTGTATATGGACCACATTTCACTCTCCATTCATCTGTTAATGGATATCTAGGTTGGTTATACTTCCTTTTAAATAGAGCAGCAATAAGCATGGATGTGCAAATATCTCTATGGTACGATATGAAGTTTTCTGGGTATATTCCCAGGAGTGGAATAGCTGGGTTGTACAGTAGTTCTATTTTTAACTTTTTGAGGAACCTCCAAACTGGTTTCCATAATGGCTATATTAACTTGCACTCCCACCAGCACAGAATAAGAGTTCCTCTTTCCCCAAATCCCTTCTAACATTTGTTACCAGATTTCTTGATGGCAGCCATTCTGACCTGAATGAGGTAGTGTCTTAGAGTAATTTTAATTTTAATTTCCCCAGCTAGAGGTGTTAAACACCTTTAAAAATAGCTATTGCCCATGTGTATTTCTTCTTTTGAAACCTGTTCATTTCATTAGCCCACTTGTGGATTGGCAGTTTTATTTCCTTGGTGTTCAATTTCTGAAGTTCCTTGTAAATTCTGAGTATTAACCCCCTGTCTGAAGTACAGCTGGTAAAGATTTTCTCCCATTCTGTGGGCTGTTTGCTCTGCTGATGGTATCTTTTGCTGTGCAGAAACTTTTTAACTTCATGCAGTA
This sequence comes from Nannospalax galili, assembly GCF_000622305.1. Taxonomy (NCBI): domain Eukaryota; kingdom Metazoa; phylum Chordata; class Mammalia; order Rodentia; family Spalacidae; genus Nannospalax; species Nannospalax galili. The sequence goes on along the minus strand of NW_008353482.1, from coordinate 2,767,059 downwards.
CCATCTGTTGATACTTGGGGTTCGTTCTTGGGCTACTGAGGTTCTGTTCAGAAACTTCTTGCCTACTCCAGTGTCTTGAAGAGTAGTCCCTATGTTTTGTCTGGCAATGTCAATATTTCTCGTTTTAAATTACTGTCTTTGATCCATTTTGAACCGATTTTTGTACAAAGTGAAAGATAAGTATCTAACTTCATTCTTCTGCAAGTAGATATCTAGTTTTGCCAGCACCATTTGTTGAATAGGCCATTTTTCCAATTGCATGTTTTTTCCCCCTTTGTCAATAATTAGGTGGCCATAGCTTTATTGGATTATTTTGGGGTTCTCTATTTTGTTCCACTGTCCAACTGTCTCTTAGTATGCCAGCATGATGCTGTCTTTATCACTATAGCTCTGTAGTATAATTTAAGGTCAGGTATGCTGATACTTCCAGAGGTGTTCTTACCCCTTAAGATTGCTTTGGCTGTTCCTACTTTTTTGTGTGATTCTATGTGGATTCTCAGATTTTTTTCTAGATCTGTGAAATACGAATTTGGAATTTTGGGGGGTATTGCATTAAATTTATAGATTAATTTTGGTAGTATATCCACTCTTGTGATGCTAATTATACCACCCAGGAGTATGGAAGTTCTTCCCATCAGCTAGTGTCTTTTATTTCGCTTTTCAGTGTATTGAAGTTTTTGTTGAAGTTTTTGTTAGAGTTGGTGCTAAGCACTTCACTGTTTAGAGGAAGGAAAATGCAGGCAAAAAGATACATGAATCATAAAAGATGAAGTTATTTTTTTCTAGTTTCAATTCTTTTTGTGGTAGATATGTGAATAAAAACATAGTTGAAAGTATAAAATCCTAGGTGAGGCTTCATGGCTTCAGAAGGCCATTTTAACTGTATAGAAACTCACTGAAGTAGGGGCTGGAGAGATGGCTCAGTGGTTAAGAACACTGGTTGTTCTTGCAGAAGACCCAGGTTCGAATCCCAGCACCCACATGGCAGCTAACAACTATCTGTAACTCCAATTCCAGGGGATCCGACAGCCTCTTCTGACCTCCACGGGCATTGCATGACACAGGTACACTTACCTACATGCATACACATAAAATAAAAATAATAAATAAAATTTACAAAAAACGAAAGTTACTGAAGTGTGTAGAGCTTGGGACTGGACAAGTATTTAAGTGGCTTCCTTAAACTGCGTAATGTTCTTGTGTTTATTTGTGTAGTGTTTTTATTTGTGTATTCATTACAATAAACCAACTTTACTTAATTTTTTTTTAAAAAGAAAAAGGATTTGTAGAAAGAATGGGGAGAAAAATAAAGATACTACAGGAAGGTAAGACCTCAAGCATATATGGCCATAGTTAACAGTAAACACAGCATAAAGCTAACAGGAAACAGAAAACCTCACACTGGCCTCTTCTTTATTACCCCACAATCATGTCTGTCTTCCAGTGAAAAACTACGAGATATGCAAAAGGCAAGTGTCAACTGAAGTTCCCAAAAGCAGGGGTGGGGGAGAGAGAGAGAGAGAGAGAGAGAGAGAGAGAGAGCGAGAGAGAGAGAGAGAGAGAGAGAGAGAGAGAGAGAGAGAGAGATTACTGCACCTATACTCAAGATTCTACAAGACCAAATAACTAATTGTCAAGATTATGGAGAGTTAAAACGTTGCCTATCAAAGTCAAATTATCTTGGGCTATTTTAGTGCATTTGAAAGGCATCCATTTCCCACATCTGTATCTGATCTAACATCCTTGTGACCATCAAAACCTTAGTGTATTCTTAGCAGATCACCAGCTTCCTCCAATCCAAAAGCTAAGAACGGCATCAGATATTATCTAAAACTGCAGAAGAGTCTCCCTGCTTTCCTGTAACCTGTCTGCCTGTGGCCTTAGTCAATACATTTGTAAAATACTTTATGACTTTCTTTGTTTTATAACTAATAAAGTCTCGTCTAACACTTCCATGGTAGAGCAGGGAGTCTGGGGAAACCTGAATCTATGTTCCTAGGTGATGGTCACTCATTTGCTATCTCTTACTCCTTTTAAGGCAAGAGCTGTGTTTTTGCACTGACACAGGAAAAACAGTATGAAGAGACAAGACACACAGCAGGGCCAGGTTCAGACACAGTACACACTCGATTTCAGTTCTAAAGATGCACAGATTAAAAGTAAAAATGAAGGAAGAGATGTATCATGAAGCAAAAGAGGCTAGAGTAGCTGTATTAACTCCAGATGAAACCAAATTTAGAAAGATGAAGATGTACTAGGTAACAACAGAGGGGAAGCTCTCCAGGAAGACGTAATAACCCTTAATGTGTAGGTGCTTACTTGATACACGGTCAGTCTGCAGGAGGCAGACACTGGTAAAGCTGCAAGGGCTAATACACAAATCCACCATAGCCACCGAGAACACAAAATACCTCTATGAATAATTTACAAATCTAATTGGCAGAGAAAATCAGTAGGGGTAGAGGTGAGCTGAACAGCAGCATCAATGAACTGGAACTAACTGAAACTTGTGAAATACTTCATCCAGCTACAGTGGACTGCCTGAGTACACAGACCTCTGAAACTCACTGGAATGTTCACTGAAAGAGATCACACTCTGAGACATAAAACGTACCCCTTAGTGCAGCTGTCAGACCTCGTCAGAGGAGTTTCTTTGTGCCGTGGATGGTGGTTAATGCAGAAACTCACAACTGGTCAAAATGCAGAGAGTAAATATCAGTGGAGTACACAGCCACAAATAAGACATCCATATTATACCTCCTCCACCAAGGCTCAGGGACCATCAAGGAAGAGAGAGGTGGAACGAGTCTAAGAGCCAGAGGATGAGGAGAACTCAGGGTGAAACAGTATCTTCAGGACACGACAAGGCCGTTGCACTCATGAACTCACAGCAGCTGTGACTATCTGCACAAGATCAAGCCAGTCAACATTCCAGCATGGATGACAGAGGGGCTCACAAGGCCCCACCCAGCTGAGGAGTTACTGACAGTTACAGAGTCAGTTTTCTTCAAGGGTGTTGCCCCTGGTACATCAACCACACTCCTGTGGTTAGCCCTACATCCATGAGTATATGCACAGCACAAATTAGATTTGGGTTATAGCAATGAAAAAAAAGTGGTCATGGAGGTGGGAGGAGGTAGGGCGTTGGAAGGTGAATCTGAGAGGAGTTAGGGGAGGAGTGGGGACCAGATATAAAGGACAAGAGATATTGTATGCATGTATGGAATTCTCACGGAATTAATAAAATATTATACTAAAAATACCCCAATAAATTTAAAAGCACAGAAATCAGACCACAATGGAATTAAACCAGAAAACAATACAAGAAATATAGCTGTAAAATCTCCAAATATTTGGAGATCAAAAAATGTACTTTAAGTAACAATCTCTTCAAATAGCAAAAAAATGGCAACAGAATGAATACTTCCTCACTAACTCGTTTTTTGATACCAATGTTACCCTAACATAAAAACTAGATTTATAGGAAATAAAACTACATTCCAATATTTCTCATACAAGTAAATGAAAATTTTCCCCAACAAAATATTAGTAAATTGTGTCAGTATAAAAATGATGACCCTGGATTAATTCCGGGTATGCAAGACTGGTTCAACCTTAATAAAATCAACTAACATAATGCATCATATTAACAAATTAAAGATGACAATCACACAATCATATGATCATATCAAAAGATGAAAAAACATTTAAGAAAATTCAACCTATATGATAAAAAGAAACCTCCCCAAGAAAATGGTAGAGAGAATCTTCCATAACTCGTTAGCACCACAGCAAAACTTCAGTTTTCTTCATATATAACAATAAGGAAACAGAATTTTTCCCACCAGAAGCAGGAGCAAAACAGAAACATTCCTACTCTTCAGGAGAACAGCACGGTTCTTGAAAAATCACACAGCTAATGTCTGAAGATTTAAAAAAAGGAAATGAGAGGGCTATCAATTGAAGGAAGAAATGCAACTGTTTGCTCACAGATGATTTGATCTCTAGAATATTTCAAAAGAAAAGGCAGAAAAGCTCTTGAAATTAGAAAATAATTTGCAGGCTACATGGGTAATAGATAAAAGCTGACCGTTTTCCTGTGTGCCAGCAATGAACAGTTGGAATTTGAAACCAAAACAAAATACCATTTACCATTTAGCAGTGAAATAAACTATTTAGTAATAAACCTGGCAAAATATGTATGAGAAAAACATGAGGAAAACTATTCGACTCTGATGAGGAAAATCAAGTAAGATTTAAAGAGTTGGAAGACTGTTCCATGCTCAAGAATAAGATGACTCAATATCCTTAAGATGTCAGCTCCTCTCAACATGATCTGTAGATTCAAAGCAGCTCTGATCAAACTCTTAAAAGTAAGTTATTTCTTAGATAGTGACAAACTACAGAGACATAATACAGAAGGAGAAGGAGGAAGGGGAGGAGGAGGAGGAGAAAGAAGAGGAGGAGGAGAAGGAAGAGGAGGAAGAGGTGGAGGAGGACAATGAGAGTGACAGGTCAGAGGGCTGACGTCGAGCTACTTTAAGACTTGATTGTAAAGCTACAATAGCTGAGGTAGTTTGGTACCGACAAAAGAATAGACAAAAGGATCAATTGAACAGAACAGAGAACATAGACTCACGTTAATAAATGGTTTGAGTCAAGGCAGTTCCATACAGAAGGGACAATCTTTTTCATGAAATCATTTAGTCACTGTTGTGAGTAAATCACTCCAGTTGCTAGTATTACGCCTTTCAAAACTATCAACTCAAAATGGATCACAAGGCTTAAATATAAACAAAATTATAAAACTTTCTGAAGACAGTGAATGAGAAATACTAGGTGACCTTGGGCTTGGTCAAAAGATGACCTATGAGGGCCAGGCATGGTAGCGCACAGCTTTAATCTCAGCATCCAGGGGTGGCAGGGGGAAGCAGAGGTAGGTGAATCTCTGTGAGATCAAGGCCAGTCTGGCCTACATAGCAATGAATTCCAGGATAGCTGGAGCTATAAGGGAGACCCTATCTCAAATATATATATATTCTCAAAATACACATCTGATATAGGAATTGGATCCAAATTATACACTGAACTCTGAAAACTTGTATGGGCATGGTGACACACTTTAACCCAGGAAACAGAGGCATAAGGATCTCTGCGAGTTTGGGGCTAGCCAGGGCTACGAAGTAAGACCTTGTCTAAAAAAGAAAGGAAGAAGGAAAGAAAAGAACAAAAGAAATAAAACTCAGGCATAAAAAAACAAATAGCCCAAATTTTTTAATTCCTTTATTACTTGTGTGGCAGGGATGGGCACATGTGTGCAAAAGCACATGTATGGATGTCAGAGGACAGACTATGTGCAGGTGTCTGTTCTGTCCTTTCACTGTGAGGATCTTGGGGATCAAACTCAATCACAGGCTTGGCAGCAAGTGCCTTTACCCACTGAGCCATCTCGCTGACCCCAAGTAACCATTTTTATACAGTAGAAAGATCTAGACACCTCAACAAAGAAGATACAGAGCTGGCAAATAAGCCCACAGAAAGATGTTCAACATTGTACGTCACCGAATATTTCAACTGAAAACAAGAATGAGCTACAACTAAAAATCTCTAAGAATACCTAACATCTCCCAAAGTGACCATTATAGATGATAGCAAGAATGCTGTATTAGTCACTGTTCTATTGCTGTGATAAAACACCATGACCAAGGCAACTTATAAAGAAAGAGTTTATTTTGGCTTATGGTTCCAGAGGGAGGGTCTACAATGGGGTGGAGGGGGAGCATGGCAGGAGGCATCCAAAACAGGAAGCTGAGAAGCTACATCTTCATAAAAGAAGCAGTGAGAGAACCTGGAAGTGGATGAGGCCATGAACTCTCAAAGCCCACCCCCACAACATGCTTCTTCTTCCTAAAGTATCCATAACCTCCCCAAACAGTGCCACCAACTGACCAAGAATTCACATTCTTGAGCCTATGGGGGACACCCCTCATTCACACTGCCACAGATGCAGAGTAGCAAGTATTCCCACTCAGGAGTGCTTCAATGCCTCTTTGTAGGACAGGCAGGCAGCTGCTTCTAGAGCTAAACATAGTCTTACCACATGCTCCAGCAATTGAACTCCTAAATACTTATTGAATTCAAAACTTAAAGGTCCAGCCTATACAAGCTTGTTATCATAGCACTCAGTAAGCAGAGGTAGGAGGATTGCCACAAATTAGAGGCCACCATGTCTACATAGAAAGTTCTAGGCCAGTCAGACTTATAAAGTAACACCTGTCTCAAAACCCAAAACAAACAGAACTTACGTCCATACAAAACCCGACATACCAATGTTTACAGTAGTCTTATTCACAATGCCAAAAAGTTGATGGAAACAAGGTGAAGTTCACTCAGTCAATATCGTACAGTTACATGATAGAATATTTTTCAGCATTAAAAAAAGTAAGAATAAGGTCCAAGATACCAAGGACCCTAAACGCATATTGCTTGGTGAAAAAAGTCAGTCTAAGAGGGCTGTACACAGTATGATTCCAGCCATTTGGTAAGGATTCAGGGGATGGAGGCAAAGATGAATAGCTGAAGCAGAGGAGGGTTTTTTGTTTTTGTTTTTTTCTTGTTTGTTTTTTGTCAATTTGAGACAAGGTCTCCCTGTAGCCACAACTAGCCTAGAACTCACTATGTGGACCAGGCTGGCCTTGGTCTCACAGAGATCTGCCTGCCTCTGCCTCCTGAGCACTTGTTAATATATTAAAGACATGCATCACCACACCTGACAAGATTTTTTTTTAATCATTATTAGTATTAAGTGTGTGCAAGATGCATGTGTGAGCTGGTGTATATGTCACGGTGCATATGTGGAAATCAGAGTACAATTTTGTGGAGTCAGTTCTCTCTTTCAACCTTTACACAAATTCCAGGAATTTCTACCCTTACATGAATTACAGGTTTGTACAGCAAGCACCTTTAACTGCTGAGCCATCTTGCTAACCCAGAAGACTTTTTATGGCTGTGAAACTGTTCCACATGAGGCTGTGATGATGGATACCTGGCATTATGCATTTGTCATACTCAGAATTTCCAGCAGGACGAGTGAACTCTAATGTAAATGGAGGGCTTTATATAATAATAGCGAATCATAGGCTGTGGTAGCACGTTTGAATCCCAGCACTTGGGAGACTGAGGCAGTAAAATCATCAGTTTGAGGCCAGTCTAGGTTACATAGTGAGACCCTATCTCAAAAGAAATAAAGTATCAATGTTGGCTCATCGATTTTAATAAATATACCAGAAATGGTAATAATTGAGAACTTTGTGAGGAAAGAGAGGGGAAGTTGGTGGAAATTATGTGTTATGGGCTTAATTTTCTGTAAACTTAAAACTACTTTTTAAAAAAGTCTAGTAATCTGAAAAAAAATGCATGGCATCACCGGTATGTAAGTTGAGAGGGGTTTAAGGAAGTTAGAGTTCTGAAGCCTTTGTCTTCTTGCCTGAGTTAAATTAGTTAAATGTTCTGTTTTGCTAAGTTATCAGCTGTGATCCCAATAAATAATAAAGGTGTAGAAAAGAGAATATACAAAACAAATCAAAAAAAAATTTTTTAAAGGCAGAAAATGAGTTTGGGATATAGAAGAAGCAAGACAAACATAAAACACATGAATAGGGAGCTAGAGAGATGCCTGGCAGTTAAGAGCACTTGCTGCTCTTGCAGAGGACCCAAGTTCCATTCCCAGCACCCACATCAGGCAGCTCACAACCACCTGTAACTCTAGCTCCAGGGATCTGACCACCTTTTTCTGTCCTCTGCAGGCATCTGCATTTGTGTACACATACACACACATACACAAAATTTAAAAATAAAATCAACCTTAAAATGCTCATGAAAGGGGGATAGTAGGGAACAGATGTTACCCAAGGGAGGTGGAAAAAGTGGGAGTCATCTGCAGGGAGGAGAGGAGGGAGGGACCTGCAAGGGTCAAAGTCAGGGGAAGAAGGATGGTGGGAGTTGGGAGGTATTGGGGGAGGGGGAGGATAATGGGGACACTGTGACTAGGGAAGGAGGAGGGAGACTGGATGAGAGAAAAAAGAGTGGAGATGAGTGAATCTTGGGGGACTAGGAAAACTAGAGGGAAAATTGTGCATTGAGAAATGCACATACAGTGTCTGAACTTTAATGCCTATGTATACCTGGGAGCTGCTTGGCAGGGAATGCAGTGCCAGACAGAAGAGACCTCCCTTAGAGTGGAGGTGGTCCAGGAGACTCCCAAGATAACACAGGATATTGCCAAACTTCTTGGTTATCTCCAGAATTAGTAGATAAAACCCTGTTGAGGAAAGGACATACTTGGGGTACAATAGAGCAGGAACTGACCTGGAAGCCTTCTAATAGAAGTTTGGCTATTATAATGCTAGATGATGATATGCAAACTACCAAGGGAGAATAACAATCAATGGCCCATCCCAGCTCTAAAGCCTAATAACCAAGGTGACCATCATGGGAAACTACCTCTATTGGTGCAGTAGTGGCATTGTTACCTGGGGAGAAATCAACAGCTATCTAATTGGACTTAACACCCTCTCGATAAGAGGGAACTCATGGGTGGCACTGTAAACTCAACCAAATACACATGGCAAGAGAGGACACAGATCCTGGAGAAAACCCTATCTCTTCCATAGCTCAGACAAATGAAACTTCTTACTACTTACTAAATATCGATCCTTATATTTACAAGCATGCCATAAGCCACTCATCAAAGAAGCTTCTTTTTGCAACAGATGGAGGCTACTGCAGAGTCACACATCTGGTCAGGCACAGAGATGCCTAACACTAGGTGACACATCTGCAGTTGAATCTCTGCAACTAAGGCTCATGGACCATAGTGGAATAAGGGGTGGAGAGAGAGCTAATATGTCCCTCAACTCTCACCAGTGAGGCTTCCTGCCTAGCAGAGTGTGGTGCATGCAGAAGGCCACAACTGGCCAAGGTTTGGAGAATAAGAGACTGTAGAGCATAGGATAGAACTCCTATATGGAACCTCATCCACCCACGGCTCAGGGACTATTGCGGAAGAGGAGGTGGAAAGATTGCAAGAGTCAGGGCTGGTTCATGTACACAGGGGGGTGGAGACTTCCAGGCCACTGGAGGCTTGCTCATGTGAACCTGTGGTGGTTGTGGTGTCGAGCATAAGATCCATGTCAGCTCAGTTAAACAAGGGCCCAAAGGAGAGGTGAGAAATAAGTAATGGGTCAGCACTAGACCGAGAACTATTTGAGACTAATTGCTGCTGGGTAAGGAAGAATATGAATTACATATGACCACTGGATGGGCTGACAAGACTCCAGTGGATGCATTTACACTGAAGGACATTGGGTACAAAAACTTGAATGAATAGGGCTTAGCATGTATGATGATGTGCATGGGGTTTGGTGCAAGGAATGGGGAAAGCATGGATGGGGGAGGGGATCTGGATTTGATTGGGAGCTGTTGTGTGAAATTTTAAAAGTTCAATAAAAATATAATAAATAAAATACCATCAATAAAAAATATACATTAAAAAATCTACCATTTGATCCATAAATTCTACTCCTAGATATATACCTAAGATATCTGAAAACAATGTTCACAGTAAAAGTTTTACCACATTTGTTCCTAGCAGCATTGTCTTTATAGCCCCAAAGTGGAAACAACTCAAATGTCTACTATCTGATGAATAAATAGAATGAGATATATTCATATAATGGACCAATAGGCCAGTTATAAAGATAATGAAATGTTGACACACACTATAATATGGCTAAACTTTAGAAATATTTTGCTAAGTAAACAAACCCAGAGAAGGAAGACCAAATAGTGAGAGAGAGAGAGAGAGAGAGAGAGAGAGAGAGAGAGAGAAAGCTGAGAGAGAGAGAGCACAGAAAACAAATACTAATAGGTGAAGGGTATCTTTTAGAGATGGTAGAAATGTTATAAAAGTATGTAGTGGAGGGGCTGGAGAGATGGCTCGGTGGTTAAGAACACTGACTGTTCTTGTAGAAGACCTGGGTTTGATTGCCAGCACCCACATGACAGCTACTGTCTGTAACTCTAGTTCCAGGGGATCCAACAGCCTCTTCTGTCCTCTGAGGCCCTTTCACAACATGGGTGCACTTACATACATGCAGGCACAATACTCATACATATAAAATAAAAATAATAAATAAAAAATATATAAAGTATGTAGTGGAGATGGTTGCATAATTCTGTGAATACACCAA
>NW_008353482.1:2742857-2752475 GCF_000622305.1 Nannospalax galili | reverse complement strand
TTTCACAACATGGGTGCACTTACATACATGCAGACACAATACTCATACATATAAAATAAAAATAATAAATAAAAAATATATAAAGTATGTAGTGGAGATGGTTGCATAATTCTGTGAATACACCAAAAATGATTTGAATAAAAGGAAAAATTAAATGTCATGTGAATTGTTTCTCAATAAAGATGTTACTAAAATAAAAAATGCATGAAAGGAAAGATGGCAGATTTACATTACATAACCATGTCAGAATTTACATTAAGTATAGTAAATGCTCTACATAAAAGACAAAATGTCATGCCTTATTTTTAAAAGTCCAATGATAAATTTGAACATCTTGCTCTGAAGTCTCAAAAATCAAAATGAATACATATTTGAATTCATGGATGCCTGTATCCAATGATTACAGTAGCTATCACAAAATGCACATGGCAGGGCTTTGCTCTGTCCTGAGGATAACTGTAGTGATCAATGTGTGTGAACACAGGGCTCAGGGCTTCAGTCAATGCTCCTTTCTTTCCCTTCTCACCTTTGTCCTTTCAGAGCTCTCTTGACCTCAGCAGAGTTATTGGTACCTATGACATCTGTCAGGGATCGAATTTGAAATGTCCCCCATGATCTCTTGTTTTGAGCACCTGTGCCTCAGGTTGTGCTATTTTGAAGGTTGTAACGTTTGAGGAGCTGGCGCCCAGCTGGTGGAAGAAGTCACTAGGAGCAGACCTGTGGAGGTGGTTATTGTACCTGCTTCAGGCACTCACTGAGCTCTGCTTCCTGCCTGTTACCATGTGAACAAGCAGCCACCTCAACCACTTGCCCTCCCAGACGGACCGACTTCCACTGCCATGCTTTTCCCACCATGATGCACTGAAACTGTGACCCAAAATAAATCTGTCAAGTATTTTATCACAGTGATGCAGGAAGTCACTAATATGTTCCCTTCCTGTGGATCCAGTATCCTAGGTGATAGAGACTAGGAACTGGAATTGGAGAAGGAACTGATGTTGGAAATGCAGGCTGGAGGGGCCGCTTGCAGCTTTTAATCAGGCACTAACTGGAGGAGAAATGTCTCACTATTCACTGCACTTTACAAATGCACATCTTCCATTGTCACAATCTCCACAATTACAGAAGTCAATGAAAAGAGTGTTGATACCACATTTCTTCAGTGGGGAGAGTAAATGATTTGCCCAGCAGAGCTGGCACATGATGCCCCAGGTTGAAGCCCCTAATTTTCCCGCTCCCCTCAGGTTTCTGGGCAACTGCAGATTTGATAATGAATGGCCCATTGTGCAGCATAGCTCATGGACCTCCTTGAATGCAGAATCATCACAGGTGCATTCTGAGTCTGTCATTTGGGGCCTCCTGGGGGCAGCTGCCATCTGCCTACAATTCAGAATTGCCCAAGAGCCTTTAGTTTAGTTTAGCAGAAAAGCCAACACCCCACCCCACCCCACCCCCAGTCAGGGATCAAAACCAGGGCATTTGCTCTGCCACTGAGCTATACTATCCTGCAGAAGGCCATCTTAATGTTTGAATTTCTGGTGAAGGCAAGATCTAAAGCACTGAGGCTCTGACAGGAGAATTCTGAATGATTACCTGCGCAGTTCCACAAAAGGAAAGAGGTGTGATGGGGTGGGACAGCGGCAGACAGACCACAGCTGAGGACAGTCAGGACAGGGCTATGGTGATGCTAAGGTTATTCAGGAACCTAGACTAGAACTTAACCTCTGACAACTGCCTAAACTTAAGGGTATGTTTGGGGAGGTAGGAGGCAGTCGTAAAGAGTCTTCATACTTGGGCAGGGACAGGGTGGTGAGAAGGTGGAGCTTTAAGAGCTTCCTGAGTTCCTCGAGGGAGAGGGGAAGGTGTTGTGTAACTGTTTCCTCTTGGTTGAAATGTTTCCTCCTGCTAGGATCAGGGAAGGCCCTGAAGCTCAGAAGGACCATCCGAGTCTCAGAGGGCATCACTGTAAACAGTTTCTGAGGGAAAGGAGATTCTTTGGTGGAGTAGCTGCCTGTAAACTGTGCAGGGGACTCCAGTGATATAGTTTTCGTGAGTGGTTGCCCAAGCTGTTGTGTAGCTGTCTGAGTCCCCATGTGCTTCTGTATTACTCCAATAAACTCACTGGTTCACCAGGCTAGAATTGGGGAGAATCACTTTGGCCTGTCCCAGGGACTAGAAATAGTCTCCCCAGTCTCACTACCTTAGGTGGGTCTCCAGTGCATACAGGGATAAGAAGCAACTGTGGAATGAGAGCCCAGGTATCCTCAGAAGCCTTGGCCTCCCAGAATACAGAAAATGAGAACAGAAACCAGTATGGTTGAAATGGTAAGACAGATGCCTCGTTAGGGCCCCTGGGGCTGATGAGGTATATGCCAGGAACCCATCTCAGTCCAATGTGGAAAAAAGGGTTGACTTCCATTCTTCTGACTTGCAGACTAGGTGCTTTGAGCCCAGGGAGGTGGTGAATTGACCGACATTACACAGCTGGTATGAGAGAGCCAGGGTTTAAACTGTTTTCTTTTGTTGTTGTTGTTGTTGTTGGTTTGTTTTGTTTTTTTGTTTTTTTGTTTTTTTGTTTTTTTTTTGTCACCAAAGCCCTCATCTGTAGATCTGACATGTACTTCCACTTTGTAGATTAGTGTGCCAGCCAGGGCAGGAAGGATGGAAGGTGCCCCTCTTCCCGTGAGCTCCAGTGTACCCATCAGAATTGGTGATCATCTCTGAGTAAGACCAATCTACCTCCAGTGAGGGGTGATACTTGTAGTATTTAACATCTGTCAGCATTCCACAGTTCAGTATTTAGGACCCAAACCCAGAAGAGCACAGGTACCTCCTATCAATTGTCACTGAACTCTGACCCTGTCTTGTTCTCTCACCCACTCCTCCCTTCTTTCTCTTGTGGAACTATACTGTATGTCTTTTCCCTTATTGTCCCCCCGAAGCCATGCTCCTTGCGGTTCAGTAATTGTAGAGTACGCCAGCTGCTCTCTAGGTGTGCCCCTGTGGCACACCCCGACTGTCACTGAGAAGGTGCACTGTCTGCCTCTGAGCCTCAGAAGCATGGTACATTCTTGTTTCACATGCTACATCTCATTTTCTGGTCTCAGCTGGGGACAAGGTGATGCTGGGTAGTAATTCAGGACTTCTCTGCCTTGGAGTCTCAAGCTGCCTACCACTCAAACTCCACCCCAAGCAGGCTTTGGGTTTAAGTACAGGCCAAGGCCATATTCTGAGTGACATGCGGCACTTCTTTGACTGATTGTGAGCTGGATTTCGGGTGCTGGGTTTAGGAGGCCCCTGGGAGCTTCCAGAGCTGGGGACGTTTCCTGCCCCAGAGGCTTGGCAAGGGTGGTTAGGAGCCCTAGAGTCGCAACAGTATCCCACCCTGTGTTAATTGGTCAGCTTGTCCCACCAAGGGAATCTGGTACCTGCTCCTCCACCTGATGGGCCACCTTTCTGAAAAGCTGTCCACAGTGCTAATCTGGTACCTGCTCCTCCACCTGATGGGGCTGTCCACAGTCCTGCTGTCCACAGTCCTGCTGTCCACAGTCCTGCTGGAGAGCCAGGTTCTGCCAGCTCAACACTCTGCTGCCCCCACCTGGCTATCTTCAGAACCAACCTGACTCCTAGCTGTAGTCTGCTTGCTACAAAAATATTTATCAAATTGCTGCTATTTACTCAAAACACTGACCTGCACAAATGTCTATTTGAACTTGCACGAACTAATACTTTAGTCATAAGGGTTTTATAAATGAGAATGGAAGGTAAAAATGAGTAAAAGGCATTTATAAAAGACAATCCCAACACACAAATTTAGTATATGTAAAGAGCCCCCAGACATCAACAGTCTGTGGTGGCTTTGGGGCCACTTGACTGAGCTGTGCCAGGGACATCCTGCAGGCTCTGTGGGCCCCTTGGAACCATAGCAGTTGGGTGTGTAGTTTGGGGACCTAAGCCTCGTCTCCTTCACATAACAGGGGGGCTAGTCTTCAGCAAGAGTGTATTTGGGGGATATAGTTGTTTCTTTGTATCCAAGGGGGAGTAGTTCCAGGGGTCCAAGGACACTACCATCTGCAAGTGCTCAAGTTCCTCATACAAAAATGGGGTAGTATTTGTACATGAATTATGTCCATTCTGCAAGTCATATCTAGATGACACAAAATACTTAATAACATAAATGTTCTCTCTCTATGTATATTATGTTATATGTGTGTATATACATATATGTGTATTTATATACATAGGTGTATATGGTGCTAGAGTTTGAACACAGGTTTGAACATCTATGTGCTAGATCCCAGAGCTACATCCTCAGCCCTAGATGTCATGTGAACCATGTTACCCTGTATTGTTTAGGAAATAATGGCACGGGAAAAAAATACCTGTGTACATTCAGTACAGATATGATTTTCCTCAATACCTTCAACACACAGATATTGAATTCTTGGATTCAAACCTGTGGGTATACAGAGCCTGTGACATATAGGGGACTTCTCTTATGTCAGGAAGTAGCCCTTGCTCAGAACAGCAGGGGTGCCTCAGCCCTTGACTGGGCCATAGGGCACAGTCTTATGATCCAGCAGCTAAGACAATCTGCCCTAGGGCCCTGCCTGGCACCTGTCCTTTTGCACCCAGTAGCTATTTGCCTGGCCAGGATGAAGATGATGTGGTCTAGTACAAAGAAGTGCAAACCACATAGCTGTAGAAAATTCACTGCATGGCTACTGGTTAGTCAGGATTGGTCCAGGGGCTTAATGTGAGTCCCAAGGAGATACAGATGGGGTCAGTGAGGTGGGGCCTGGGAGTAAGGACCCTTCTGCCTCCAACTGCTTTCACACCTGTAACATCAGGCTCAGGACTGTCTCCCCTTGTCTCTCTCTGGGCTGCCCAGTTCTTCCTTCTTCATTGAAATGACTCCCGGCTCCTGGCGTAGTCAAAGTGATGCTCTTGGCTGGGCTTAGAAGCCAGGCCTGCTTTTCCAGGATCAAAGTTTTATCCACAGTCATTAATCACATGAAAGCAGATATTCCCAGGGCCTTAGGCCCTGCCAGATGCTGTGCTGCTGCCTGGTCCTTTAGGAGGATTACACTTGGACCCAGCCAGCGCCCAACACCCATCCTCTGAGAATGGGACTGAGCTCCTGATCTTTAAGCAGGGGCACAGCACTCCAGGCACAACGTGCTTTATCCCTGCCTTCTCTGTGCCGCCCCCTGGACTTCTCTGCTGAAGGCTTGCATCTCCCCAAGGAGGTCTAGAGACCTCTTTCCATGGATCCCCAGAGCATAGTCTCCCAGCTTGGTGCCCAGCCACACTGGCAACCTGGTGGAAGCAGGGGTGCCCCCCTTCACCCATGTACTAGAGGGTCTGCCGGGCCTGAGGTGCCCCTGTGGGTGCCAGGGTAGGAAAGCCTGAGCCCAAGCCAGGAGGAGCCTGAGAGTGATAAGTACTGAGCTGGGCACCAAGGTTAAGGGGAGTGGGCAGGGCCTTCCAGGCCAACATTGAGGGCACTGCACTAACTAGTCTAAAGTGACCTCTGATAGCACCTCTTGACAAGGGCCCACTGATTCAGCTCTCCTGTCCAAGCTCCAGTCCACACATTGTTGGGCTATCTACCTAGTCTAAAGTGACCTCTGATAGCACCTCTTGACAAGGGCCCACTGATTCAGCTCTCCTGTCCAAGCTCCAGTCCACACATTGTTGGGCTATCTACCTAGTCTAAAGTGACCTCTGATAGCACCTCTTGACAAGGGCCCACTGATTCAGCTCTCCTGTCCAAGCTCCAGTCCACACATTGTTGGGCTATCTACCTAGTCTAAAGTGACCTCTGATAGCACCTCTTGACAAGGGCCCACTGATTCAGCTCTCCTGTCCAAGCTCCAGTCCACACATTGTTGGGCTATCTACCTAGTCTAAAGTGACCTCTGATAGCACCTCTTGACAAGGGCCCACTGATTCAGCTCTCCTGTCCAAGCTCCAGTCCACACATTGTTGGGCATGATCCATAGCTCTTACTGACTCCCCAAAATGCCCTACTGTTGGAATACAGAGGCCACTGGTTGCCAAGGGAAGGATGGTCCCCGAACACTTCCAGCTGGTAATGTCCATTTTGCTAGTAACCATGACAACTAATAGTAAAAAGCACAATTGTTTCAGAGGGCTCGGGGCCTATACAGTCTTGGGAAGAAATCTGTGGTCTCAAGAATCCCCTTCCAAGTGGAGGCCTCTGGTGTCTGCCAGCAACACTCAGTTCCTTGCATTGGGCTGGTGACCTAGAATAGAGATTCTTGTCACGTGTTTGGTTAGGACTTCTACCCAGTAGTCTCTTTGACAACTGGAGACTGTGGTAAGAGAGACTGTGAGAATCGGGCTGCAGTAAGGAAGGGAGGGGAAAGAACACCAGTAAGTACAATGCAAAGACCCACCTGGCATGACACCTGGCAGAGGGCAGAGCCCTCTTTGCAAGACTTACGAGTGTAACTGCTGAGCCAGAATGCCAGCAGTCGGGCCCTGCTCTCTGCGGCTTTTCCTCTACTGGACCTGTGACAGAACTGACAATGAATTGACATGTTTTACGGGCTTGAAGGGAAATAGTCGTGGGAATGGCTCATTCAGAGTGGGTGGCCTGAGGCCTGGAATAAATGGGATAGTGGCTGACTGAGATGAGGCTGCCAGAAAGAGGGACCAGCTAGTACTGGGGACCAGCTAGTGCTGGGGCTGCTTTCCAGTCAGCTGGCAGGAGCAGCTGGAGGCCTGTGTGGCTGGAATGCTGAAGAGGGCAGGAGTGTGGGGCCAGGAAAGGCTGGGCAGGGTAGGCCTAGCCACCCTCAGCATGCCACCCCCTTTTGAACCTCAGTTTCTTCAAGCGAAGGGCTTGGGGTACTAAAACATAGAGGAGAAGGGAGAGACAGCTCAGGAATAAAGCATTTGCTGCGAGAGCATGGGGACCTGAGTTTGGATTCCCAGAACCCAGGTAAAGCCAGGCATGGTGGCATCATCTGTAATTTCAGTTGTTTCAGTTGTGAGATGGGAGGTGGAGACAGGAGAGTCCCCAGAAGCTCAAAGACCAGACAGCTGGGTGTGGCAAACAATAAGAGCAGTTCTCATACAAGGTGAGAGCTGACACTCTCAGACCTCCACATACCTGCCCACATGCACATGTATGTACACACACACACACACACACACATACAACATGCACACAAAGAAAATAAATAAAAATAAATTACAGAGCAGTATGTAAATTGTCCTGATGAGGATTAAGGAATGCTACCCCAAAATATGACTCTGGGAGACCAGGCATGTCACTCAAATATGTCTCTTTGGCATAAAGATTATTTTGAGCAAGCTATTTTAGAAAACAGTGGACAAGTGCAAAACTTTGAAAACAAAACAAAAGAGACCTTTTCCTAAATGAAAAGCATATGTCTAAAGGAATTTCCATGTGTACACATGGCTACTCCTTAGGAAGAGAGAGTGACTCTACACTATAAGAGACTCTGATAGACAGACTGGAGAGATGGCTCAGCAGTTAAGAGTGAGTATTGATTGTTCTTACAGAGGACTGGAGTTCAATTCCCAGCACCCATAAGGGGCAGCTCACAACTCCCTGTAACTGCACCTCCAGAGAATCCAGGGCCCTCTTCTAGCCTCTGCAGACAACTATACTGAAATGCACATATACATGGACATGAACACACACACACGGATACACACACGAACACATACACACATACACACACAATTTTTTAAAAAGAGAGACTCTTGGGACTGGAGAGATGGCTCAGCAGTTAAGAGCACTGATTGCTCTTTCTGAGGACCTAGGTTCAATTTCCAGCACCCACATAGTGGCTAATAACTGTCTGTAACTCCAGTTCCAGGGATTCTAATGTCATCTTCTGACCTCCGTGGGCATTACATGACACAGGTGCACCTATACATGCAGGCAATATACTCATACACACAAAATAAAAATATTAAATAAAATACTTTAAAAATAATATAAAAATAAATAAATACATAAATAAAACAAACAAATAAATAAAAAGAGAGACTCTCACAAAGAAGGCCCTGACCTAAATCTGCAGAGCAAGTCCTTCCTGTTTGCACAGGCCCTTTCCCCACACCCAATTTTTTTTCTTTATTTCAAGGGTTGTATTTAAACATGAAGTTGAAGAAAGCTCATGGAGATCTGCTTTAGGGAAGTCTTATCTCTCTGGATTATCTCCCAGGTGTGCATGTTATCAAACGTCTGTTTGTGTTACTCATGTTAATCTGTCTTTTGTTGAAGGGTGTCTCAGCTAAGATTTTATGAAGAGTGGAAGAAAAAATGGCTTTCCTCCCCCCAATCCCATCTTTAGAAACAAACACTGCCAAGACCCCTGGATATGTGCACAATTGTCCACACACAGTAGTACAGACTCACTTGAGCAGAGAGCTCCGCAGGGTCCCCGCCACACCACCAAAGCTAATATGGGCTACTTGGAAAGACGAAGGAAGCTCCCAAGATGGAGCCCCTCATACCTCACGGCATCGTGCAGCACATGACAGAGGTGGACAGTTTTTATTTGCCAATTTAAGAATCAAAAAATAAGGCTGGTGAGATGGCTCAGTGAGTAAAGTACTAAACCTGAGGACCCTAGTCCCAGTCCTCAGAACCAACATTTTAAAAAGCTGGCTGCAAGTGTCTGCAATCCCAGCACTCCTATAGAGAGCTGGGAGAGAGACTCAGGAGAATCCCCGGAAGCTAGCCTGGAGCGCGCAGCAGAGAACGTTCAGCTGAGAATGTCTCAAACCCAGCGGACAGCAAGGAGCAACACCCCAGGTTTTTCTCTAACCTCCATATGCCTGCCACAGACCTGCATTGATACACATGAACATGTACGTACACACATGCGTGACACATACAGAGAGAGAATCAAAAAATAAACTTTTGAAATTCAGAAAAGGACCTGTGACACCCAAGGACATAATGTGAGTAAAATGACCAGAAACGAAAACAAAGGGGCTCCGGATCTACTTGTTTCTAGAAGAATTGAGAAATGTTTAATTCTGTATTAGTCAAGACCAAGAAAAGCTGCCAATAAACCCCTTGTTGTGTGTGCACTTTCACACTGGGTAGGAAGCGGGTGGCAAGGGCTTGGTTCCTGTAGATGGGTGGTCGGGTGGGAGCACAGCCACAGGCTCCCTGATGTCCCCAAGGCAGCAGGAGGCACCCGGTGGCCCTGTGATCCCGTGACTGCCCCTGTGCCTCTCCCAGCACCCTGCTGTGCTTGGTGTCTGCAAGCAGAAACTGTTGTCTTTGGCCCTGAGATACACATGGCAAGCTGTTTCACATCCAAGGGGCTATACAGCCTTCAGTGTTCAAGGGCGCATTTCCTCTAGTACTACCTTGGCCAGTGGCTCTAGCCTTCCCCCTCCAGTTCACAGATCAAGTCCAACTCCTGAAGCAGGCTATGTTGCCAACTCAGCTTCCTAAAAAATTAAATCCAAGTCTCTCCCAGCAAACTCCCTTTACTCTTGAATCAATAAACGTCATCATAGGTCAAAGCCAACCCATGGTCCAGAGAGCCAGCAGTCTCTGGAACTTTCTCTCTTCACACACAGCTCCCCACTCATCTC
>NW_008353482.1:2726582-2742754 GCF_000622305.1 Nannospalax galili | reverse complement strand
CCCCCCCAATCCTGGCCCCTCTCCAGCCTTTCTCCACAACACTTGCTCAGCATGGCTGACTCCACTAGGGTATTCACCCCTGGAAAGCTGTTGCTTTCTGACTTGTCATCCCTAGGACCCCAGCTCCAGGGACACTGGTGGACACACGGCTGTGCTGATACATGCTTGCTGAGAGAAAGGTGGCAAGCATTTATTAAACACCAGCCTTTATTAAAACACCTCAGTGGTTTTGCAGAGAAAATGAAGAACAAGCCACATTTTCCATAAATAACTCACTCTCTGTAAAACGGTTTTTTTTTTTTTTTCTTTTAGTTGGTGTTGTAAACATTAATCTGTTCTTGTTACAAAGGTATTTTAGTGGCATACCACGTGGAAATTGAGGATATTTCCAGTGACGGGCACATGAAAATCCACCTCATTTTATTTATGAAGAAAGTAGACCCAGAGAGGTTGAATAGCTTTCTTGTAATCACACAGCAGAACCTTAAGCAGGTTCCCTACAGACCAGAGTGAACAGACCCTTAATGTGAAAACGCTATGCATAGGATGCCATAGAAACTAGACACACTCAGAGCCTCAGTTCTGGATGGGAGGGGCCTTTGGGGTATGTGAGCAGGTATACGACACAGCAGAGACTGGGGAAGCCTGGCAAAAAGCCCACCCTGAACAGCTCTGCTCACCCCAGTAACCTGGAGGTGGAGGGATGAGGGGCAGACAGGCAGAGCAAGAAGCCTGGAGGAAAGGCCTCCCGCTTGGGTACTGTGCCACTCTGGAGAACACAGAAGCTTCTGGGTCAGTGTGAGGTGCAGTTGTAGACTACAGGGACCCAAGGAACTCTCCCTGCATTGAGGACATCTATGACCATGCAGAGTGAGGCCAGGCACTCCTGCTGGCTTTCAGGTGGGGTGGGAGGAAAAGAGAAATCCCTGATAGCCACCCAAGTTAGCCTGGCTAACTCTTTAAGCTCTCTCTGGCTCTGCTCCTAAGAAAATAGCTCAGAGGACAGAGAGGCAGGGAGAGAGGAGAGGGGAGAGAGAGGAGAGAAAAGGAGAAAGCGGGTAGAGAGAGAAGGGGGGGTTTCTTTGGCTTTTGGGGGGGTCTTTTTGAGACAGGGTCTCCTTGTAGCTCCAGCTGTTCTGGAACTCACAGAGATCCACCTACCTCTGCCTCCCTAGTGCTGGGATTAAAGGTGTGCTCAGCCACACCTGGCTTCTCTGGCTGTTTTTAAAGAAACAAGCGTTTTCAAGTTCAGCCTCAAGGCACTTGACATACTGCTCTGTTTGAACATGGGGCCAGCAGGAGCTACAGATGCCCTCCTGAGTCTCTGATGTCTCTGATTGTGAGTGACTTGCTGCGCAGACACCTCACAGCTGCCCCGTTGCTGAGGTGGGTTCTACATGCCTGTAACAATCACCTTCAGCCTCACATTCTGCTAAGAGTTGGTTCTGAGATTTGAGCATTTTCTATTGGGGAATGCTGGTGGTTTCCCAGTCACTTTTGTTTGTCTGTCAGAAACACTTCAGCATCCTTTACCTGCACTTCCTCTGGGCTGGGCTGAGTAGCGGCAGGAGAAGAGCTGTTCTATAGTTGTATGTGAATGCAACCTTTTCTTCATTTCATCCTCAGGAGCCGACTTTCCCGCTTCCTGTAACCTGACATGATTGTTTCCTGGCCTGGACTCCAGAAATGGTCATATGGACCTCACAACAAAAGAGTTTCTTTTTCTTTTCTTTTTCTTTCTTTTTTTTTTTTAATTATGGGTATAACTGTACTGCCTACACATATATAAGTGTACAAGTTTCATACAGTGCCCATGGAGGTCAGAAAAGGGAATCAGATCCCCTGGAACTGGAGTTACAGATGGTTGTTAGCCACCATGCAGGTGCTAGGAACCAAACCCAGGTCCTGTGCAAGAGCAGCCAGTGTTCTTAACTGCTGAGCTATCTCTCCAGCCCCATGAAAGGATTTCTTTAGGGAACTCTAGGTTGAATGGAGTTTTCATCCCTGCAGGACTTATCAGAGCCTTTTGTGTCCTGATGTGCTTGGTAGACCTCCCATAGGGTTCTTTGATTCCACTGGTTTGGGGCTGAGTCACTCTGGAGATAGAGTTTCCAGGGTATATTTGGTTTAGGCTGTGAGGGAGCCTCTGTGTGATATTGATCAGAAGATACCTCAGTTACTTAGGACTAGTCCCACAATTCATCAGCAGTTTTTACTACAGCCTCAGGCCCTCCCCCTCATATCAGGCCAACTAAACAAACTGTTCTATCAGACTCACATAGCCCCTCAGTCCAACATGTACCCATCAAAGGTCTCCAGGCTCTGGTGGCAAATCAACAGGTGTCAGGGCCCAGACCAGGGTTTGGCTGGGGACAGCTGCCTGCACAGTTTAGTCTGGGAACACTCCTCAGCCCTGGCCTGCCACATGGTGTTCTCCCACTGCACACCTGTTCATCCCATTGCCAGTGTTCCAGCTGTGCCCTGTCCTTGTCCAGTCCTTCTGTCCCCCACTGGGACAGTCCCCGCCTCTGGCTTCCCACATAGTGTCAACTCTAATCATTGTCTTCCACTCTGGGGCATATGCCCATGGGATGAATGCCCTGACCATCTGGCCCTCCTTCATGCCTGAGCCCATGGTTCCTTGGGGTGAGGGACCATGGACTGCCCCTGGACTGAACGTAGGGGTAAAGAAGAGCAAGAAGCCTGAGAGATGAGATGTGGAATCAGAGCTACCTGGCAGGTAGAGGTGACCCTAGTCAGCATCAGAGTGGGCTAGGCAGGCTTCCCTGGGGCACCTGTTGTTCCAGTGACTGAAGGGACAATTGGTGGTCAGCTGGCCTGTTCATAAGCTCAGGGACCCAACCCAACTCAAGGCCACTGTCAGCTTCACTTGGGCTCTGGGGAAGGTTGCTCAGGTGTAGGTAATATCTGGGGTCTACCACTTCCTGGGGCTGAAGTGGCCTTTCAGAGTTCTGCATTCACATAGAGGCTAGGGCTTGGCACAACCCCACGAAGGATTTTCCCAGGAACTGACACATAAGGTGTCCTTAGCAGCCCAGTGTCACCGCCCTGGTAACTGCAGGGGTGTGGGGAAGGTTGAGCCAGGGTTGAGGCCCCTTGGACAAGCCACCCAGCCTCTGGGAGCCTCCTTCAGCTTGCAAAAGAAGTAACTCTCCCTTCCCTAAGGGGTGGGGAGAGGATGAGGGATTATGTGGAACTGCATCATGGGCTGCCACTCTTAGCCAGTGTCTGTGACCAGGACAACTGAGGCAGGGGCCTGCCTGCAGACAGCTTGAGGAGATGATGAAGCCCCAGGGCCAGGGGAAGGATGTGATGGGGTCAGATGCTCTCAAAGCCTTTGTAAAGCCCCCGAACAGAGGGGCTACGGTCCCTCCTCCGAACTGTAGATTAATGTGGAATTCTGGGATCCCCTGGATTCCAGCCACACCCTCTGAGAAGTGAGGTTGGCTGGCTGTGGCCTGAGGGGGGCCAGGTCCAATCATCCTGCCTGGTTACTAAGGTGAGGGCTCTTGTTCCCTTGAGCTGGGGGCATGTCTGTATCACTGTGTGTGGCTCTGGGGCTGGCAAAGCACATTTGAGGAAGAGAAGGAAATGTGGACATCAACCTGGCCATGTGAGGTCCTTTCCCTGCTCTGCTGGACCTGAGGCTGGGGGCAGAGTAACCCCACCGAGGAGTTCATGCTGTGTAAAGCTTACTTGAAGAAGATGAAAGCACATGTAGATTGTGAAGGCATCCCTTTGATTTCAAAACCATAGGCAGGATAATATAATCGGCAGATAAGACCCTGTCACAGATGGAAGGGCTTTTCTTAGGAGCATCAAGCTTACTCTCTAAAAGAAGGAAGTGAAGAGAGGAAGGAAGGGGGAGGGAGGAGAAGAAGGGGAAAAGAAAAGCAGAAAAGGGAAGAGAAGGAAGACTATTATATCAGCACCGTTAAGAGGAAAAAAGGGAAAGGAAAGGAAAGATTATAGGTGGAGCCCACACCTCTATCCTGAAGAAATTCATGTCATTATTTAGAATTTCCTTGTGTTTTTGTTTTTTGTTTTCGTCTTTTTGAGTCAAGGTCTCCATGAGCCACAGCTGGCCTGGAACTTGCTGTGGAGACCAGGCTGGCCTTGATCTCACAGAGATCCATCTGTTTCTGCCTTCCAAATGTGAGGATTAAAGGCTTGCACCACCACGCCCAGCCCTTCGCTTATTCATTTTAAGTGCTGTACAGCATTCCCTTGTTTCAGGGGGTGCAGAAGCGGCCCTACACCCTTTAAGTATTCAATGCTGCAGTGTTCAATGCTGCTGTGAGCAGTTTTACACATTTCCTTGAGCATATATGCTGGAATTTTCTAAGACAGGAACTAAAGTACAATGGCTGGGTTGTACTATCATTTAAGTTTGTTCAGGACCTTGAGTTTCAACTCCAAACTTTATATGCATCTTTTAGCAAAGTAAAATGTAGAGAGATCTGAAAGCTGGACAAGGACCTCCATTTCCATCTCACTTGACCACTCACTTGGGTGCTTTTCCTGGAAGAGGGACTCTGTTTGTTGGCAGAGCTCCCAGTACACAGCCTGCTGGGGGTGGGACTCAGGGGGCCCAGATGGCTGGTCATGCCTGGGGCTGGGGTGTCTAAGACCAAGAGAAGAGGTTCCTAGTGAGAAGAACTAGACAGGGACTAAAAGCCAAATGTGCCATTTACAAAGAAAGGGCCTGAAGAGAATGACCAGTGGAAGGCTGTACACAGCTTTGTGTTTCTTCCAGGGCAGCTGATGTATTTCAGTAAACACCTCTGGCTTTCAGCTGGGAGTCAGTCGAGTACTGGCCCCAAGTTCCTGAGGTCAAAGGAGGTTCAAGCATGCTAGAAAACAGAAGGGAACAGGCCACTCTATGCCCTTGAACTTGTTTCTCATTGTCCCCTTAAGAATAACTTTATTAAAACTCTTTAGGTTTAGTGGGCATAGTGGCTCACCCCTGTAATCCAAGCATTCAGGAGACCTCAGGCAGGAGGATTGTTATGAGTTCAAGGCTAGCCTGAGCTACAGAGTAAGACCCTCTGTAAAGCAAAACAAAATTTAAAAATCCCCAGTACTAGCTTCCATTTTCCCTTCAGTAATCTGATTTCTTGGCCTGAGGACTGTCGTAACCATGACATGGGTCAAACTAAGCACTGAGACTCTGATTAGGCTGAGCTTTGGCAGGACTTGGGTCAGTTGGGATTTATTTGCCATATATCACCGTGGGATGAGGTCACCTGGAATGGGGAGACTCATACTGCTCATGAAGTAATTTTCAGTGTGCAGTCCTGGAGGGGTGTGTGTGTGTGTGTGTGTGTGTGTGTGTGTGTGTGTGTGTTACTGGTTCTCAATCTTGACCACACTTAAAGTGCCTCTTCCCTGCTTCCCTCTATTAAAATTCACTCACCCAGACTGTTCATTGTGCTGTGGTTCGGGGGAGAGGGAACTGTCCATCAGGCAGAGGGCAATAGGAACATCAAGCTCCAGAACTACAAAGCCTGCTTCCTCTCCAAGCTTATCAGCAGGCACCGTGCAAGCCAGCTGTGGGTTCGGGGAGGAGGGCCTTGCAGCCACGTGGGCGCAGGCTGCACAGCTAGTGGCATTCGAATCTCTTGTTCCTGGCAAGTGTGGTGGTAGATTTGTGAATGTTAATTTACACGACACTGTGGGTGTACATGCTGTCTGAAAAGAATGCTGACTCTCACATGCCTGGGAGAGCAGAGAGGCGAACTTACTGGACCCACAAGGAGCCCCTCCCCTCTACGGATCTTCTCTATTCTCTAAACAGGGAAAAGCTTTATCTATTTAAAAAGAAATAGTTTTATGTCTTTTTGTATACATTTTCAGGCCCCTGGAATGTCAGAGATGGGCATACACCCGGTTGGACGCATGCCCAGCTGTTTCTGAACAGGAGGCTGTAGCCTGACCAGGTCCTGGATGACAACCCTGTGTCCAACCCAGGTGAATAACCCTCCCCAGAGGGTTACCTGGCTCATGCTGATACCTGGGCTTTTGTCCCCAGCAGGTGCCAGGACACTGGCTGGCACGTCATGTGCTCTGAAAGAGTTCCTGCAGGGATGTGTCCTCCTGGTCACATGCCTACTCCTTCCACTTCTCCCCCACTGTCCATGGGGCCAGTGTTCTGAGCCCTGGGGCTCACCTAGTGTGCAGAGGCCTCCCCTTCCTGGCTTGGGATCCACCTGAGGAAGGCAGGGTGAGGAATTGACCCATCCTGGGTCCAAAGACCCCTGCTTACAGCCCCAGGTACTTAGGGCTTCCCACTCCTGGGTGCTCGGTCATCTTGGATAGAGCAGGCCCAGGAGACCAGTAAGCCAAGCCAACACTATCGTGTGGCTCTGACAGAAGGGCAAGGGGCACTTCCACTCAGCCTGCTTAAGACCTGGGAACCCCTGACCTGGCTCAAGGAACACTTAGGGCCACTCTGGTGCTCCCTCCTGCTAGAGGCATGTGACTGTCCCCTTTCCTCTGGTACATTCCATGCCCTGAGGGTGAGGCCCACTGAACTCATCTTGGATCCTGAGTCTCAGTGCAAAGCAGGGGGCAGAACGCTGTCTCCACTGGGCAAGTGAGCCATGTAGGACCCCTTACTCCTGATTTAGGAGTGCAGTCCCCTGTGATGTAGACAGGGGATCTTGTGGCTCACACGCATGGGCATGTGGTCCACAAGTGCCAGTGTAGCACACTGGAGGTGGGAGCGCTAAGACAACAGGTATGAGGCATAGGGCAAGAAATATGGAGTCACCTCCTGAGAAGGGGGTCTGATGTTTGAGCTCTCTCTCTCTCTCTCTCTCTCTCTCTCTCTCTCTCTCTCTCTCTCTCAGTAGGAGGAAATCAGCCCTTCTAGAACAGCATTCCACAGAGTGGAGATCTCAGTTCTTCAGCCCTGCTATTCTGTCTTCAGGCCTCAGGCAAAGTTCACTCACCTTTTGGGACCCAGATGTGGAGCTTTTCAGTGAGCCACGCTTGAAGGAGCTGCTCATCTTCCTCAGGGACCCCATGGGTGCTCGTGTATCTCCCCACGGTGAGGCCCAGCCAGCTGCGTGGGAGCCCCTGGCAGGCCAAGACATGCACAGCTGCCCTTTACCAGGTTGTGCACCAGGGCTTGGAGCCTAGAGCGAGGTTGGTGCCTGGGACAGCCCAAGAGGAGCTGGGCTGGTTCCTACCCTCTGTGGCACTCTCTCCCAGTGTGCCCAGACCAGACCGCTTCTATAACATCTGTAAGCAGGCTTAATCCCTCCCTCCCCCATGGGTTTATAGACAGATTTAGCAAATGGCGATTGGAAGTAAATCTACTTTGAGAAAGTGGTAGCTGTGAAGGGTAGCCATGTGGCAAGGATTTGGGGGACCCAGAAAGGCACACTGTGAGAGCTTCCAGCACTGTTACCCAAGACTCCTTATTGGACAATGAACAGGCTCCCAACGGGTCCATGTATCAGCAAGATGAGCAACCAGGACTAAACTGTGGGTGGGATGAGGGTCCCTCCTCCAAACCACCAAGGTGTGCTTTCCCCCATTGATTTGGTAATGAAGCAGTGTCCCTTGTTATGTGTGTCCTGTGTCCAGTTTCATGTCCATTCCACATATTCTGTGTGGGAGCGCTAGTTATCTTATTTCAGGGGTGGGGCCTTCCCCCTCTAAAGTACAGGGCAGGACACAGACGGCTATACTGCTGTGCCAGGTAGAAGATGGGATGAGGGGCATGCAGCAGATCCAGCAGTCCCCCCAGATCCACTCTAGTCTGCTCAGCATGTCATCTTTGTGGGGGCCCTCCTTGAGGTGGCTTCATTAGGCCTGTGTATCCCCTAGTGTGCAGACTAGCAGAGTGAGGCTCAGACAGCACAGACAGGGAGTCCTACTGCTAGAGGCAAGGAAAGATCAGGACAGATGGGCTGAAGATAAGTAAAAGATAATCTTCCAGAACCTCATAGCCCAAGGTCTAGCTCTGTCCACCTTAGGTGTGGCTTCCTGCCCCAGGAGGCCAGCTTGCCTGTGGAGGGTCAGAGGGTGGAGGCATGACCTTTGGGAACCTGACTTAGATGACCAGGGAGTCTGCCTCCCCGGCACATCCCTACCAAGCAGGGCTAGTCCTCCACTCCCCAACTCTCTCAACATTCCTGTCAATCATTCAGTCCATGCATCTGGAGCTTTGACCATAGCCTTCAACAGGTGCTTGGGTCACAGTGATGAAAGCGGGTGACAGTCCCTGTCCTCTTGGAGCTGATCTCATTGTGGGGAATGAGACCCCTTTGAACAATAAAATAAACAGGAGGATGGAGACTGGTGGGTGTCCTGGAGGGAAGGAAGGAGCAGTGAGCAGTCTGGGAGTGGTTAAGTTTAGGTGGGGAAGGTCTCTGAACAGGACCTTCAAAGAAGAAAGTGTGTTCATACTTAAGGAGCGCTCTGTGCAGGAATTTGGGGGAAAAGTTTTCAGCCACATGCAATGCTCAAGGCAAAGGCCTTGACTTGGGGGTGTACCAGGAATGTTCCAAGAAGGGCAGGGGGTACACTGCTGGAAAGGAGTGCTGGAGGGGAGAATGGGGGAGTCTGGGTGTGCCCCTCAGCTATTCTAAGAATGGAGGTTTTGTTTCTCATTCTGATTGATAGTTTAAAGGGTCCATGCAGTTCCTAGACTGGACTAGCCAGAGGCCAGTGAAAAGCAGGGAGTGTCAATGGAGTGATGACTGCTGGGACACAGTGGTGACTGTGGCCTGGTGGGGCAGTGACCTGACTTCAGGGAGAGTTTGAAATCAAAACTGAGTGAATGTACTAAAGGGTTGATGCAGACAAACCAAGGAACCGCAAGGTATTGGAGCAGAGCAGGTGAGAGGACAGAGCCACTGCGGTTAGGTGGGCACAGTGGTCTGTTCCTGACGTCCCAGCATGGGGAGGCTGAAGCAGGAGGGCTGTTTTAAACTCAGGAGTTGAAGGCCAGTTCAGGCAACAGCAGGACCCTGAATGTCTCAAAAACAAACAACAGGGATGGAGGGCTGTGTGAGGAGCAAGTCTGGGGAACTTTCTGATTTCCATGCTGCTACAAACCACAATTTTCAGTCCTCTCTGTGGCCTCACAAAAAGATTTGGACTCTGCTGACACCCCTTTGATACACCATCCTAGTTCTCTGCCTGGTCAAGCAAATCCTCAACACCCTGCATGGTCTGGCCTCTTGCATCCAAAGTGATTGTTATCTGCCTTAAGGTTCTCTGCAGGCCTCAGGCCTTCCTCACTTTTTGTCTCAAACCTAAGCAACTTCTCTCTGGCTCTTAGCTGTTATCATCTGACAACTCCAGAGGGCACCTCTGACCCTGATCATGGTGCTGGTCCAGTGCTGGTCCTTGCTCCTTGCCCTGCCTTCTGAGCTGACTCCCCACATCACAGCTCAGAGACACATACCTCACACTAAACGTTATGCTCACAGCTCCCTGGCCTATTTCCCACAGTCAGTCTCCCTCCAAGTTTGTCCTCTCGGGGGACTCCATGAGGAAGACAGGCCTAGGAGTCTTTGAAATTACCCTGTGTCCTGGGCCCCCACCCCTATTCTAGCCACCTCCAAATTGTCATCTCCAGGATAGCTCAAGGGTCAATCTAATTTACGCCTATAAAGAATGATGCTGAAAATCTGCAGATGTGGTCAAATAATACTTCTGTTTAAAAACCCTTGGAGTGAGGCTGGAGAGATGGTTCAGCAGTTATGCACACTGGCTCCTCTTGCAGAGGACCCAGGTTCAGTTCCCAGCACCCACACAGCAGCTAACAACCAGTTCTCTGTCTGGCATTACAGGTAAAACACTCATACACATAAAATAAAAATAAATAAGTTAAAAATAAAAACCCTTGGAGCTTAGATTAACCCAACCTGCCTGCAGGGTGCCATTGCTGCCTCATTCCTCTTCCTCAGGTGCCTGACCTCCAGGCTTTGCTTTCTGGGCCTCCTGCCCTGCTCTTTGAGCCTCACAAATTGTCTTGTCCTCAGCAGTATTTAGATACTGTTCATGGCCCATGGGTCTAAAGCCACTTGGTGATTCTCTCTCTCTCTCTCTCCTCCCCCTACCCCCACCTCCTGGCTGCCCTTCCTGGTTCTTTTGGGATTGTATGGCCCAGTTCTATCACTTCCTTAACTTTCAGAGCATGGGAAAAATGTGGACCCCTCCCCCAGCTTTTCTAACAGAGCTGGCACAATCCTAGCACCAAAACCAGACCAAGAGAGGGCACCTTAGGTCAATCTGCTTGTGAAGCTAGAATGATGTAAAACCCATGAAGAATATAGTAACAAACTGAGCCTAAGGGAATTCTGAAAGAACAGCACCCCATGGCCAGCAGGCCCCACCTTATTCCCCTGGAATGCAAGAACAACTCAGCACTAGGAAATCCATTCATACAGTTAAGCACATTAACAGATTAACAAAGAAATGCGCTATGATCATCTCCAAGGCTGCAAAATCATATGGCCCATCTCAGTGGGGCCCAAAACAACAAAAGACAGCAAAAAGCTCTGTGTTTAACAATTTGTGCAACCATTCCTTATTAAAACAGAAATCTGCAACTTGACAACAGGTGTCTATAGAGACGTCTTCTAGACACCATGCTAATTGGACAAATACTAGAAATATTCTCAAGAATATCAAGGAAAGCAAAGATGCAGCTGTCCCAATCAAATATTTTTCTGGAGGTTCAGCCAATGAAAAATGAGAAAACAAAAAGGCAGTACAAATGCTGGAAAGGAATATTTAAAACTCCCTACCTGCTCATAAAAGTCCAGAAAAGTAGCAAGCAAACTGTTATAAAGAAGGTTCAGCCAGATGCCAGATACTCAGTCAATATAGGACAAAGTAACAAGAGGGCTCTGATCCCTGGCCATTTTCAATTATTCAAAATAATTCCCATCAAATTTCAATCTAGATAGCAAAATGTTTCATAATAAGTCTAGCAAGAAGCATGGCAGTTCTGTGTAAAGAAA
Source organism: Nannospalax galili (assembly GCF_000622305.1). NCBI lineage: Eukaryota > Metazoa > Chordata > Mammalia > Rodentia > Spalacidae > Nannospalax > Nannospalax galili. Next base: position 2,731,748 of record NW_008353482.1, on the reverse strand, counting down.
ACAAAATGTTATGAAAGGCCATAAAAAGTCTTTGGCAGGGCTGCACAGCCTCCAGGCATCCTGATGCCAGCACTGAGCGTCTCTCCTTCTAGCCTTGGTACAGGCCCATTTCTTGTCTTGGCACCCCAGACACTGGGGCTAACCTCTCTGCCCAGAGCCACCACTGTGTCCTGATCCTTTGCATCTGGACCAACCCAGTTCCTCTCTGTGATCCCCAGGAACCCTCTAGGACTGGTCCCGCCCTCACCTCCCTTTACTTCCCTGGGCTGCACAGCCTCCAGGCAACCTGGTGCCAGCACCTTTCCTAGTCCCCAGGAGCCCTCTGGGCCTGGTCCCATCCTCACCTCCCTTTGCTTCCTGAGCTGCACAGCCACCAGTGTCCTGGTGCCAGCACCTTTCCTGGGTAAGTTCAGCATGCCCATCACACCTTGACTCCCCCAGCCTATTGTACCCTCCCAGCTCCCCTGCCATGTCTCTCCTCCTAGCCTGGATACTGGCCCATTTCTTGTGTTGGCACCCCAGACACCGGGGCCAACCTCTCGGCCCAGAGCCACCACTGCTTCCTGCTTGTTTGCATCCAGACCAACCCAGTTCCTCTCAGTAGTCCCCAGGAGCCCTCTGGGCTTCTTCAGGCCTCCATCTCCCTTTGCATCCCTGGGTGACACAGCCACCAGCTTCCTGAGACCAGCATCTTTCCTGGGCTCTACTCCCAGTCCAGCACAGCCCCCAAATTCCTGAAGGCAGCATCTTTCCTGGAGGGACCCAGACCTTAAGAGAAAGTCTGAGAACATCTGAGCCTCATCTCACTTGGGCCTCTGTGGGAACTCCTGAAGACAAAAGCAATTTAGCCACTCCAATATAAAACCAAAAGAAAGAACCTGAAGCCTAGACCAACCAACTTTTCATGCCCAACAAGTAAACCACAAAGGCACATAAAGTTTACAAAAAGAAGCAGATCTAAACTCAACAAAGGAAGGCTTGAGTCTCACACAAGAATCAGAAACTACAAAAGAAATTCACTTGTCAAAGTCACAGAGAAAAAATAATAACATGAAAAACCAAAATAATATATTCCCATCAAATACAAATAGTCCTCTGGTGGAGTACAATGAGAATTCCCTACTAAAGATAACACAGGACATAGAATGCAAAAGAACAATTATAAACATGATAAAAAAAATTCAGTGAATTTAAAGAACACACAAACAAAGAAATTAAACAACTGAAAGAAGATAGGGATAAACTTCTGATGAATTCAGAAAAGAGATAGAAATATTGAAAAATACTCAGGCTAAAATGAAGAAGGAAATGAAACTCTCAGTAAGCCAATTAGAAATGTCAGGAGAAAGCCTCACCACTAGGATGAATGAAATGGAAAACAGAATATCAAGAGTGGAAGATAAAATGGACAAATTATACCACTCAAGCAAAGGTTATGAAAAATTTAAAAAATACAAGAATGCAATATGCAGGAATTATGTGACACCACAAAAAGCCAAACTTATGAATCATAGGCATACAGGAAAGAGAAGAATCTCAGGATGATGGTATGGACCAGATCTTCAACAGGATTGTAGAAGACAATTTCCCAAAATTAAAAAAAGACATGCCCATACAAATACAAGAAGGATACAGAACACCAAACAGACAGGACCAGAAAAGAAACTCTCCACAGTACAGCATAGTAAAAACACTAAATGTACAGAACAAAGGTAAATACTGAAAGCTGCAAAAGAAAAAAAAAAGTCACATATAAAGGAAAACCCATCAGAATTAGGGCTGACTTTTCAGTGAAAACTATGAAAGACAGAAGAGCCTGGACCAAAGTATTCCCAGTTCTAAATGACGACAGATGCCAACCCAGATTACTTTACCCAGCCAAAATGTCTATCATAGTTGAAGGGGAAAGAAAAATCCTCCATGACATAAACAGACTGAAAGAATTCATGTCCACAAAACCAGCCCTTCAGAGAGTTCTTGAAAAAATACAAAGAGCTGAAGAAAGGAACGACTATACACAAGGGGTGATGGAAAGAAATTCAATGAAGGTATAACTGTAGAAATACACAGCTACATCAAGAATGTGAACAGAAATAAAAACAACAAGATTTAATACACATCTTTCATTAATAACTTTAAATCTCAGTGGACTGAACACCCTAGTCAAAAGATACAGAATAGTTGAATGGATTAGGAAACAAAACCCATCGGTTTTGTTGTCTGCAAGGAACTCATCTCACTTTCAAGGACAGGCACTACCTTAAGGTGAAAGGACAGAAAAAAATATACCAAACGAATGGTAATAAGAAAAAAGCAGGCGTTGCAAAGTCTGATAAATAGACTTTAAACTAAAACTAATCAGAAGAGACAAAGATAGCCACTTCATTCTGATCAAAGGAACAATAAACCAAGAAGATATTACAATCATGAACATATAATCACAAAACTCTGGTGCACCCAACTTCATAAAAACATTACTACAGGACTTTAAGACCCAGATTAATCCCAACTCAGTAGCAGGCTTCAATACCCCACTGTTCACATTAGATAGGTCAACAGGACAGAGAACAGAGAGGTATCTGAATTAAACAATACATCAAATGGACCTAACAGACATCTACCAAATATTCCACCCAAGCACCAAAGAATGTACTTTCTATTCAGTGCCCCATGGAACTGTCTCCAAAATCAACCATGCACTGGGGCACAAAACAAATACAAAAAGATTGAAATAATTCCATGCATTCTATCAGACCACAATACAATAAAGCTTAAAATTAACACCAGAAGAAACTCCAGTAACCACATGAACACATGGAGATTAAATAACACATTCCTGAATGATTAATGGGTCAAAGGGGAAATTAAGAAAGAAATAAAAGTATTCCTTGGACTGAATGTAAAGGACAATACAACACAACAAAACCTCTGGGACACGTTAAAAGCAGTCCTTAGAGGGAAGTTTATAGCTCTAAGCACCTACATTTAAAAAAAAATTGGAAAGAACACAAATAAATGACTTAACATTGCAACTCAAGACACTGGCAAAGCACCAACAAATGAACACAAACCCAACAGACAAGAAGAAATAACAAAAATCAGAGCAGAAATTAATGAAATTGAAACAAAGAAAACAATACAAAGATCAACAAATCCAAGAGCCGGTTCTTTGAAAAGATAAACAGGATTGACAGACCGCTAGCTCAGTTAACAAAAAGAAAGAAAGAGCACCTCCAAATCAACAAAATCATGATGAAAGGGGAAACATCACAACAGACACCAGAAAGATACAGAACATTATAAGGAAATCCTTTAAAAACCTATATGCTGCTAAATTTGAAAACCTAGAAGAAATGGACAGGTATCTAAAAGCATGGAAACCACCAAAACTAAACCAATAAGAGATTAAAAGCTTTAACAGACCCATAACACATAAGGATGTTGAAACGGTAATACAAAACCTCCCAACTAAAAAAAGCCCAGGACCAGATAGATTTACAGCAGAAGTCTACCAGACATTTAAAGAGGCTCTACATCTAATACTACTTAATTTATTTGAAAAGATAGAAATGGAGGGAGAATGTCTAAATTCTTTCTATGAAGCCAGCATCACTCTAATACTAAAGCCAGGTAAAGATACAACCAAAAAAGAAAACTATAGACCCATATCCTTAATGAACATAGATGCAAAATTTTTCCACCAAATACTTGCAACTGCATACAGACACACATCAAAAAGATCATCCACTGCAATCAAGTTGGATTTATTTCAGGGATGCAGGGATGATTCAATAGTTCAATATACGGAAATCAATTAATGCCATTAACCATATAAATGGACTCAAATACAAGAACCACACGGTCATCTCAATAGATGCAGAGAAGGCCTTTGACAAAATTCAACATGCATTTCTGTTCAAAGTCCTACAGGGAATTGGACTGGAGGGAACACACCTCAACATAATTAAAGTCATATACAACAAACCCACATCCAAAATCATAGTAAATGGAGAAAAAATGGAAGCATTCCCATTGAAAAAAAAATCAGACAAGGCTGTCCACTATTCTCACTTCTCTTTAACATAGTACTTGAAACTCTTCCAAGAGCAATAAGACAAGAGAAGGAAATTAAAGGAGTAATAACTGGAAAAGAGATCAAATTATCCCTTTTTGCAGATGATATTATACTAGAAACACCAAAAATTCTACCAGAAAACACATAGAAATTATTAATACATTCAGTAAAGTGGCAGGTTGCAAAATTAATCTACAGAAGTCTGTGACCTTTCTATATACAAATAACAAGCAATCAGAGAAAGAGTACATGGAAACACTCTCCTTCACAATAGCTGAAAAAAACTAAAAATATCTCAGAATAAACCTGACCAAAGACATTAAAGATCTCTACAATGAAAATGTTAAATCCTTAAAGAAAGAGATTGAGGAAGACATCAGAAGATGGAAGGACCTCCCATGCTCATGGATTAGAAGAATTAATATTGTGAAAATGACCATCCTCCCAAAAGCCATTTATAGATTCTATGCAATGCCAATCAAAATCCCATTGACATTTTTCACAGAATTGGAAAAAGTCACCCTAAGATTCATATGGAAGCACAAAAGAACTTGGATAGCCAAAGAAACACTGAGCACTAAGAGCAATGCTGGGGGGATTACCAGACTTTAAACTGTTTTACAGAGCTATAGTCATAAAAACAACATGGTACTGGTACAAAAATAGACCCATAGATCAGTGGAAAAAAATTGAACACCCAAATATGAGTACGTGCAATTTCAACCACCTGCTATTTGAAAAAGTAGCCAAGAACCTTCACTGGAGGAAAGACAGCATGTTCAGCAAATGGTGCTGGCAAAACTGGATTTCCACCTGCAGAAGAATGAAACTAAACCTCTATCTTTCACCTTGTACAAAAGTCAACTCCAAATGGATCAAAGAACTTAATGTGAAGCCTGAAACTCTGAAACTGTTAGAAGAAAACATTGCCAATTCCTTACAAGATATAGATGTGGGAAAGGATTTTCTAAACTGGAAATCTATTGCTCAGGAAACAAGTTCAAGAATCAACAAACGGGACCTCATTAAACTCAAAAGCTTCTATACATCAAAAGAAGCAACCAAGGAAGTGAAGAGAAAACCCACAGAGT
>NW_008353482.1:2725271-2726189 GCF_000622305.1 Nannospalax galili | reverse complement strand
GATGAAATCATGAAATTTTCAGGTAAATGGATGGAACTAGAAACTGTTATACTAAGTGAAGTAACAGAGACTCAGAAAAAAAAATCGATGTATATTCTCCCTCATGTGTGGATCCTAGAACCAAATCCTGATAAGTGAGTATGTTTCCAAACATAGCTACAGGAACCAGGATAATGGAAAGTAACCAGGGAGGTAAAGGAAAACAAAGAATCTGAAAGAGAAGAACAGTAGAAAACAGGTGTTAATAAGGGAGATATGGATAAAAATGGGGTTATTTTAAAGGGATGGGGGGAGGGAAGGTTATACTAGGGGATAAAGGGAAAGAAGGAGCTCAAGAGAGGTAGGACCGTAGGAGAAGGGTATTATTAAAGGAGAAATGGGAGAAATGGGGACACCTTAAATTGGAAACCATGGTGGAAGGGTTAGACAATGTGAGAGATAAATAATGCCTAGTTAGTTTTAAAATACCAGAGGAAACCATATTAGTCCAAAAACCTACTGACAAATTATACATACAGCCAGATCAAAGAATGTAATATATGTCTAGACAAGGTTTATCTGAAAGCATTTAGTCTTTGCCCAAGATTTATCTACATGGCACATGGTAATTAAAAGTACCAGACTGGTGGAACTAACCTTCTTGGATGTTTAACAGCCATATTATGAGGCCTATACTAATTTGGACAGAGGAACATAAAAGATAGTTTTCGCTTCTTTCCCTCCTAGGTCGACTAAGTTCCAGGGGACTAAGAGCATCTCTCAAAATGTCCTGTAACTGTGGTGAGTCACCTGTCCTCTTGATCAAGGAGGCTGTGGAGACCCCACCAGATGGACCTGAACCAGTGTTCAGTCTAGAAAGAGGAGGGTCAACAGAGAGGAAACATTTCCTCCATGCTTCCAAGCGAAGCCAGCCATGGT
>NW_008353482.1:2686736-2725065 GCF_000622305.1 Nannospalax galili | reverse complement strand
ATACCTTCCTTTGAGTTGTTGGCCAGGGTGGCCCAAAAGACTCCCAGACAGTAACCCAGCATAAAACTGGGAAAATAAAGAGCAGACCCCAATGTTATCTAAAGAAATATTGACAACTGATTGCTGCTAGATGAGGAACAGCTGATCTTCCTAAAACAAGGATCTCTACATAGGCTGACTAGATTCAGCAGATGGACAAGCACTGGGGAATGGCTGGGGGTGCCAAGAACATAGTGGACAGTAACAGGGATGACAGAGTATATGGGCTCCAGTGGGCGGTGGGGGGGGGGCAATATGGGAGGGTGCTATTTGGGAAGGGGGAATAGAGATGAAGAAGATTGTGTGGGATGTTCAATATGATATACACACAAAAAATCAACAAATTAAATAAAAGACATATTTGAGGAGGAAGCATAAAAATTTACTATGAGGAGTGACCCTCTTCTGGCCTCCATGGGCATTGCATGCGTGTGGTGCACTTAATATGCAGACAAAACACTAATACACATAAAATAAAAAATAAAATATAAAAGCCATAAATTAAAATATAGCTGTGTATGGTGGTGTACACCATTAATTCCAGCACTTGGGAGGCAGCGGTATACAGACCTTTGTGAGATCAAGGCCAACCTGGTATACGTAGTGAATTCTAGGCCAGCTGGGGCTACAGGGAGACCCTGTCTAAAAATATTTTTAAATTAAAAATCTCGTGTGCTGCTGGCTTGCCCAAGTCTAGGAAATGTTATTTCTTCAGTTTCTCTTCTTGTTCTCCAGTTTTCTGGGGTTATGTCCAACGCTCCTGCTCTTCCGATGTTGGGCCTCCAAGACAGACAGCCCGATGTTTGAAAGTGTCTTATCCCTCCACATTCTTCACTTTGATCCTATTACCCACCCTCTGGGACACTTTCTGGTTTTGTTTATTTATTTTGTTTTGTTGTTGTTTTTTTGAGACAGGGTCTCCTTGTAGCCCCAGCTGGCCTGGAACTTGCTATGTAGACCAGGCAGGCCTTGATCTCATAGAGCTCCACCTGCCTCTGCCTTCCAGGTGCTGGGATCAAAGTGTGTACCACCATGTCCAGCTTCTGGGACACCGTTAACTTTTCTTGCTGTCTCTTTTTGCCCTCTAAATCTCCTTTTGGAAACAATTCCTCTCTCTTTTTTCTCTGAAGATACTTATTATACCTTGCTTCCGTTCGTTCTGAGTTCTTTTTCATTTGATTTATTTTGGTCTCTGCTTTTTGTCAGGAGTTTGTCTCAAATGTTCTCTTTCAAAATAGGAACTTTTTGAGTATGCCTGACTGGTAAACTCAGTGATGAAGGGTTTGGTGTGGGCCTGCCAGGGTTTGGACACCATTTTGCTGAAGTTTGGATCTGGAATGTCCCTCAAAGGCCCATGTGTCCAGATTTGGTCTCCAGGGTGGAGCTCCTGGGGCATGGTGGGAACTTTCAGAGATAGAACATACGGTCGATAAAGTGCCTGCCACGTAAGCATGAGGACTCAAGTTCAGATCCCCAGCACTCTCATATAAGTCAGGTATGGATGGGAGAGTGGGAGCGAGAGCAAGGAGGGGGAAGGGGTAAACAAAGCCCTGGGTTTCATCCCCAGCAGAAGAGAGAGAGAGAGAGAGAGAGAGAGAGAGAGAGAGAGAGAGAGAGAGAGAGAGAAACTCCCTAGACAGAGCTCTTCAAGCCACTGAGAGCATGCCCTTAAGGGCAATATTGGGGCCCTTGCCCATTTCTCTCTCTGTGTTTCACTTTCTGGCCATGAGGGGAGTGATATTGCTCTACCGCGCACTCCCGCCATGATGTGCCTCCAAAGCAATGGAGCCAACCCATCATGGATTGAAACCTCTAAAACTGAGCCAAAATAGTCCTTCTCTAATGTTCATTATCTTTGATATTTTTTATAGTGATATAAAGCTGACTAACCCTTGCCAAATCCTTGAAGGAGAAGACTGGCTGACAAGGCTCCCAGAGCTGTGAGAAGTCAAGCCCAAGCTTTGTCTGCTTAGGGATAAAGTGGGCTCACATTCTCTCCTGCTGTGCTCTGAATGTGCTTGCCCTCCGGGCTGCTCCTGCTATTCCTACACCCATCAGTCAGCTTCAATCTCTTCAGGTAGCAAACTTGTGTTCCACTGGGACAGGGTACGGAAGTCACTTGGGGGTAAGGTGAAAAACGGAGTCTGGGTATTTCATTACTTCTCAGGATGACTTGCATCCACTCATTTCCAGATTTTCCAAAGGGATTTGAATACCCCTAAGCACTGCACTTTCTTGGGTCCTTGGGGACACCTCTGCTTGGGTGTCATTGGCTCTTGTCTGAAGGCAGCCATGTTTCTGTTCTGCCTGCTCTGCCAAGCCACCATCACTGCCCTATCCATCTGCTTTCCTTAATGCTGTGTGCATCTCTCAGGGATACCCGGAATTCTGTTGATCTCTTTGTCTTTTAGGGATAATGCCTTTGGCATCCATTTGGTGTCATTTTAGTGAGGTTTGGAGAGGGAGCAGAGGTTAATGCATATTTTCAATCTACTATGTTTAACCAGAAGTCCATAATAGATTAAAGAGATTAGTGCTTGTGGGAGGTGGGGAGTCAAAAGGAAAGAGAGAAGTTCAAGAGAAAGATGAATACATTGAAAAAGATGTTTAAATTTTTATAATGCTTGTATGACATGGCTGGGTTTCTGCACATGTGTGTATACACGTGTGTGCATATATGTGTGTGCATGCGCTATGCACTATGACCAAAGATGGTCACAAAATGGCAATGTTTGCCATCTCAGGGTGGAGAGAATATGGGTGCTATTTATTTTCTTTCTCTAAATGTGTTAGATAAAAGAAGATAAATGGGCAAAGAACTTTTGCCTACTGCACAGAGGGCATTTGGTGTATCTATGAAAATTCAAGAGTATTTCTTGGCTATCTGCTTCTGAGGGATAGTTGCACATATAGACAAAGATTTAGAAGTAAGCTCTTCACTGAAGTGTGGATTATAGAGGGGAATAAAGCTGGGGGGGGGACCTTCAGTGCTAACCAGTCAGGAAAGGGTGTTCAACAGTGGGCACCCAGATTCTGAAGAATGAGATGGGTCTGCGTCCTGGCTTGAAACACCTTCCAGACAGACCAACGGCTAAGTGGGCACCACAAGTTGTATATAATATATACATCATGATATCATTTATACAAAAGGAAAGACGGGAATCTTTCTGTGACAAACCATATTCTCTCATGTACTTATACACTGATTGACGGCCCTAAAGGTTGGAAAGGAACATGGCAACAGAGCAGTTGGACCAGAGAAAAAAGGCTGGGATCAGAGCACATGATGAGGGTGGGCAGGCTGCGCTTTCGCTGCCTACTGCTTGATTTTATACAGAATAGCATTGAGTAATAAAGGAACTATAATGTACAAAACTATATATACATGCTAATTACATACATTATGTATCTGTCTTTCATTCACTTGCTGCTTTTATGAGAAGGTGTCAGGATTATAATTCCTTTTTCTCAGCGTCCTTCCTGCCCCCGCACCCAGTTCCCTGCGGACGTTTCCAAATGCCCTTGAACTCTGCATATGGAGGTGGATTTAGCAGTCCCAACCTTTGCTCAGCTTCTTTCCAGGCCTGTGGCTAGAGACCATTAAGAACAAAGAGACCATGCTCCAAGGTGCCTGGCTACCTTCACCCAGCAGACTGGAAGCTGAGCTCCTGCTTAAATGGAAAAAGAAAAGGAACTTTCCGTTTAGCCAGACAGCAAGGCACACAGTGTATTTGTCATATTTATTCTTCCTGAAGCCAGAGCACTCACTTTGAAAGAACCAGGCAAAATGACAGAGAGACTAGGCCTAGGCCTTGGCCTATGAGACTGGTACTCTAGTGTGAACCTAGAGGCAGTCACCCAGGCAAGGGCTCTACCTGGCCTGGCTCAGCAATTCTGCTCATTGATATGCCCCGGGAAGGCTCCATGAGCAACAACCCTCAGGGCTGCGTGGCTGGGCAAGGGCTGGGGGAGGTTTTAGAAAAATCTGGTTATGGGACTTATCCTTCTTTTTATTCTACATCTTGTTCCTTAGGAACTTAAGGTCTTTCTTGATACTGCAATCTAGACCTACTCCTCTGTTAAATCTAAAATTGTCAGGTCTGCTTCCTGAGAGAAGCTTCCCATAGGCCAGGAGAGTCACAGCCAAAGGAACTTGTGCTAATGTCATGTGAAAGCACATGTGAGCCAAGCTGGGCAGAGCCAGGAGGGTGAGGTGCAGGGAGAGTCAGTGGTCAGTATAGGAAGATCAGAGGACCTAGGGGCAGTCTAAGATGGAGATTTGGACCCCTCTGAGAGCTGAACAAGGGCAGATTGGACAAGACTGCGACACTTACTAGGTGCATGGAGTTTCTGGGGTGCAGGGCCACACCTGAAGCTAGAAGGTGTCTATGACGGCAGCATCGAGGTCATCTGACTCATGGATGTATCTGGGTTCTAAGATGTCAAAGTTACATTCCCCATCCCCTGGCAGTATTAACATAAGGAGAAATGTCACACTCTGTGCATGTTCTTTTACTGAAATAGTTATAGGTAAATTCCATGATGTACTGAACAAGATAAAGGGGAAATTGTGGAACTGTTCTTCATTATCTACCTTAATTGCAATGCTCTAACTAATCAAAAATGCAGTCTTAAAGATTTAGCACACAAACTAGTGAGATTCTATTTATTTGAGACTTTAAGCCTTCAGCTGTACAGTATAGATGAGTTTGTATGTGTTATATCCCAATGGACTCATCAGAGACTGAAAATATCCTAAGCAGAAAATACATTTCAATACACCAAGCATCGCAGCTTAGCAACAGGACACTCTAGAGCACTGTATGTTTCCTTTTATGTGGCTGGCAGTGGGCTGTGGTCATTGCACCTGCCCAGAACTGGAGGAAGATTGTACTGCACATCTGCAGCCCCAGAAAAGGTCAAGATTCAAAAGTACAATGTAGAATACAATTTCTACTTCACTCAGATCACGTTTGTACCATCATAAGGTGGAAAATGATAAGCTGAACCATTTTACATTAAGGATTACTATATAAGTCAGAAGAGAACAAATCTCTGGTGTGTTCAGAAGGCTCATTCTAACACTCCACCAGCCTACTTACTGAGTCATTTGATGTAGCTATCATCTGTATCCTCCCAAATCAGAGAGAGTTGAAAGTTTTTCCTCTCTTCTCTTGTCTGACCCTTCCCTTGACCCCATCCCATTCTCCCTGGAGCACTGTGGCTTCCCCTCCCAGCTCACTGTGAAGATTCCTCCCTGGCATTGTTTCCCATAATCTGATAAAAAGACTTGAGAGACTTTTCACATTTCAGCTTCAGGAACCTGACGCTTGAGTGGATGGATGTAGAGTGAGAGGAAGGAGGAACTGATAAAGAATGCATTCTAACAAGTGACACATTCATCTTAGAAGCCATTGGTTCAGTTTCATTCTGAATAACAAGCCCTGGCACCAAGGATCCTGCCTCCTTACAGGGGGAGTGCATGTAAATACTTACCAGGCAGAACAGAATCACTGTTCAGCTAGAGTTGCCTGCCTAATGCATCCATGCCTCAACATTCAAGGGGAATGCCTCAGGATTTGCACTCAGGTACCAGAATCTGAGCCTGTCCTTTATATAAAACGGTACAGTTTCTGCATCTGCACATCCTCTCTACACTTTAAAACCCTTCTAAATGACTTAAAATAACTAACACAGTCTAGGCGCTTTGCCAGTAGTTGTTATCCTATATCATTAAGGAATGACTAGAGGAAAAAAAAAGTCTGTATTTACGTTCAGTACAAGCTTTTCTTTTTCCCAAATATTCTCACCCTGCAGCAGGTGAATCCACAAATGTAGAACTGGTGGCTTCTGAAGCCTGGCTGTGTGCTCACTATGTCTGTGTAGTGCGGGAGGCAGAAGTTTCCACTAAGGACAGCACTATGGCAGCTGATATGCGTGCCTGTCTTTCTTCCTCTGTAGCTATCTGCTTCTCTTTCTGGTTCTCTGAGTCTGTCTCCCTCCTTCTTCCTCTCCTTTCATAATGACCTATAGTCTGTTCCTTAAAAGAGTACAGCCATGGGGCTGGAAAGATGGCTCAGCGGTTAAGAACACTGACTGTTCTTGCAGAGGACCTGGGTTTGAATCCCAGCATCCACATGGCAGATAACAACTGTCTGGTAACTCCAGTTCCAGGGGATCCAACAGCCTCTTCTGTCCTCTGTGGGCATTGCACAACACAGGTGCACTTACCTAAAGGCAATACGCACATACACATAAAATAAAAATAATAAATAAAATATTTTAAAGAGTACAGCCAGCCCCAGGTATTTATAGGGTCTGTACCTGTAGATTCAACCAACAACAGATTGAAAATGTTTTTTTTTTTAATCCTGCATCTCTACTGAACACAGAGTGCTTTTTCTTGTTATTATTACCTAAGCACTACAGTGTGGTGACTGTTTAGCATTTGTGTTATATTAAAAGCCATTTAGAGATGGTTTAAAGTATTTAGGGAGATTGCACAGGTTATATGCAAGTGCTACATGCTTATATGAAGAACATGAACTTCCATGGCTCTGGGACCACCCCTCCATGACTACTACATAAATTTCATGGTGTCCTAAGGCATGCCTGTGTATTGTCTGACTGGACACAGAAAGGCTCAGCTGATTTGGGGCCAATGAAGACAGTCTCATAGCAGCAGCACTAAGGGAAGAGCCAGGGCTTGGAGAATTAGGCGGGAGGACTCTTCTTCAGGCAGAAACAGGCAGCTTCTAGAAGTGGGTGCCTTGGAGCCTCCTGTAAAAATAAACCACAAGAACTCATGTCATTAAATGCACCATTGTAAGCCTCCCCATCCCAAATAGTGGGAAGAGTTAAGTTCACAGTAAGCCCAAATGTTATTACTCTGTCTCCATTCCCAGGCTTAAGCTTCCTGTACTTTGAAGCATCCTAAATCAGGATTAAAGACAAACCTGCAGGCCAGGCCAGTGCTGAGTCCCTACAGGGAAACTGGGGTGCATTTGTGTCAGTTATCCAGTGCCAGGGGTGGGGGCAGGGCTGCTCATCTCTGAGGGCCATCTGGCTGTTCACCTGTCCCTGTGTCACAGGACGAGACACAGGTGGCTAAGCTGGGCACCTGCATGCTCCCCATGGTAGGACCTGTGGACTTTGGGCAGTTTTATTCTACATAGCTGTAAAAGCCGCATGCTGCCCTCTGAGTAAGAGCTCCTAATGTGTGCAGAGGTCACTTGTAAACTGTAGAATGCTTCATAATTTAAAGTCTTTCCTAGTTTGATCTCTGTTGCTGTGACAACATGACCAAAAGCAACTTAAGGAAGAAAAGGATTTACTTCTGCTTACAGCTTCTGTCATTGAGGGAAGTAGGGGCAGGAATTCAAGCAGGAACTTGAAGTAGAAATCCTACAAGAACACTGCTTATTGGCTTACTCACAGGTTTGTGCTTAGCTAACTTACACAGCCCAAGACCACCTGTCCAAGGAATTATGCTGCTCACAGTGGGCTGGCTCTCCTACATTAATTAGCAATGGAGACAATCCCCCATAGACAGCAGTTACTATGTGATGCCACATTATGGTTATGCCCAAATAAAGACAGCCTTGACTCTTAGCATCCATTTTAGCCAAGAGTGGGACCCAAACTGTTCTGAGAACCTGGTCCTTAAGATTACTTTCAGAACTATGCTCTAGAACAAGGGTTCACTCTTTTATTGAAATAGTTTATTCATCATGAAATTGGGAAGTAAAAATGGATCTTTATCAGAGGATTCTGTCCTCTCTGACCCCTACTGACTTAAAATATCACATACACATACATGCATGCATGCACACCCACATATGCAAACAGAAATAAGTACTGTCTGCAGTGTTTGATATATAAAACATACATACAATTCATACATTATTCTGGGTCAAGGGCAAGGAGGGGTCATGAGGGGTTAAGACTATATTCCCGGGTCACAAGAGGAACACAGGGCCCTTAAGCTTGTCTACATTATAAACAAGCTAAGATTAGCTTTTTGGTTGCAAGGTTAAGTAAAAGTCATTTGTCCAGAGTATGTCTATATTATAAAAGTCATTATTACATAAGACATACCCAAAGGTCAATCTGACTCAAGACTGTGTCAAGTTGATAGTTAAAGTTAACTAGGACAAAGGCCTAAAGAATGACTATGATGATGAAGGTTTGAGGCTAACAGACTGGCTACTTTTGTTGTAACAAGTTTAAGGAAGGCCATCATCAACATTGAGTACTGCATTATAACCGTTTCACTACTTACTGTTCACCTGTTGGATATTTGTTAAAAATGAAGTTCAAGCAGGGTGTGGTGGCACACACCTTTAATCCCAGCACTCAGGAGGCAGAGGCAGGTGGATCTCTGTGAGTTCAAGGCCAGCCTGGTCTACATAGTGAGTTCCAGGACAGCTGGGGCTACAGGGAGACCCTGTCTCAAAAAGACCAAAAAAATAAAAATTGAAGTTCATTGCTAAGAGTCCCAGGGAGCCAGCATCCCAAGGCTCAGAAAAGCAGCACAGGGGCAGTAGGAGTCATAACTGTGTACCCTACCTCACCGCAGCTGAAGAACCCCAGAGCATTATGGCTTGAGTTCTATTCCTTGGAGTTCACTGGGATGGAACTATTCTGAGCACTACAGATCACCTAGAAATCGGTCCTCCTGTAGTAGAGGTAGCAGGACTGCCTTCCCTCTGCCCTCTAGTTGCCTCCAGACCCTGGCTGCGCTGTGTCACATCTGGTGTCTGTTGCTCAGGTCAATGCTTCTTGCCCGCCCTACTCCCAATGCAAAGGACAGGCCAGGGCTTGGGAACCACTCCTGTCAGAACTCAGGGGGCAATATGTCACATTCACATAATGTCACTTCTGTGAGACTCTCTTATCTAGCCACTGCACTCCAGCTCAAAGTGGGTGTATACAAGAGGGCTCCTGCTAACATACTTTCTAGGGAATGATTTATGGATGCCACACTCTGCCCATATCCCCCAAACACAGTGTGGGGCATCATAAAACTGCTGGGATTTATTCCCCAAAATATTAAATCTTCCTCAGAGCCCCACCACTACCCCTGAACAAAGGCTGGGACAGGACAAGCTTGGATGTAAGGTGCTAAGGAGTCATGTTTAGGTGGCGGTATCCTGTGGTAGACTGTTTCTTGAATGTTTCCCAAAGATCTATGGATTAAAAGCTTGGGCTATTCAGAGGTAGTGGAACCTTTAGGAGATGGGGTTTAGCAGAAGGAGTTAGGTCACTGGGGGCGTCCTTGAGGAGGAATATTGGGATGCTACCCCCTTCCTTTCTGTCCCTTTGCTTTCTGGACACAATAATGTGAGCAGGCTGCCTTGGTCACACATTTCTGGCCTGATGTACTACCTCACCACAGGCCCAAAGAAACAGGGCCAAGCATCCATGGACTGAAACTCCAAACTGTCAGTCAAAATCAGTGTTTTCCCTTATTAAGATGGTTTATCTCAGATATTTGTCATAGTAACAGAAGCTGACACACATTCCCATTGGGTCATTGTAACTATGTGCTGGGACTACAAACACTAAAATGTCACTTTCACCAAGGGTTGTCAAGGGAGCAGTGAGCAGGGATTGAGGGTGGGTGGCTTTGGGTTGTGATGCTCAAAGACTTGGTTTCATTCGTAGAGGGAAGGAAAGTAATTAGCACTGAGGTTCCCTAACCAGTTGGCATTGAGGAAGGCCTGTACCTATCCATGCAGTCTTGGGGTGTCTAGAAAAGTGGAAGGAGTATGCCTTACTCCCTAGTCAGTGCTCCTCTGGAACCATGTAACATTTTAAAGTCACCTCTAATATTAGTGAGGTCAGAGTGCTGCAACACAATTGCTATGGGCTATCCCTGTCCTCCCAGCTCCCCAAAAGATTTTGTGTTAAGAAGTTAGTCCCTAGCTCATAGCATTATTTTGGGAGGTTCTGACTAATTTTAGAAGTGGGACCAGCTTAGAGGAAATAGATCACCAGTAGGGGGTGCTTGGACGTATCTTGGCCCTGGCCCCTTGCCTCACTGTGCTTTCTGTCTGTAATGAGGTAGAGAATCATCTCTGTCACATACTCCTGCCACCACCATGTTCTGCCTGACAATATGCCCCAACACATGGAGACAAGTGACCACAGATACAACTCTCTGAAACCATGAGCCAAAACAGATCCTCCTTTAAGTTGTTTGGACCATAGCTATTGGAAAGTCACTAATATGACAACCCCACAGACTGGGGACTTAAACAACAGAACTTATTTGCTTGTAGCCCTGGGGCTGGAAATCCAGGATCAAAGTGTGCACAGAGCTGGTTCCTCCTGGAGCCTCTATCCTTGTCTTACAGATGGTCCCCCCTCCTCTGTGTGTCTTCACATGATCTTCCTTGGTGTGTCTTTGTCCTAATTTCCTCTCTTTCTAAGGAAATATTGGATCAGGGTCCCAGATGTCATTTTAATGTGGTTATCTCTTTTGAGATCATGTCTCCAAATGCAGCCACTGTGAAGGTTAGAGCTTCAACATATGGATTTGGAGAGATAAAGCCCTACAGGAGGCCCCCACCCTCAGCCTCTGTGCATGTGACCTCTGAGACACACGTGCTGAGGTTCCACGTCATGAGGAGCCTCCTTCTACCCCAGTTCATGTTGCCCATTAGTTGCACTGCTTCCTTGAGTTCCAGGAGGGACCCTTGGCAAGGCCATGCTGTGTCAGCTCTGGCCCTGTCCTGGGCATGAGGGCACACAGAGCCAGTACTGACCCAACAACCAGCAAGTGAATGAACTAGTGAGTGAGAAGATGGCACTCAGAACTGTGTTTTCCTAGAAACCCAAACTGGGCTGGGCTGACAAGGAGGCTGAGTCACCTTGGTTGGAGGAATGTATATATTTGGATTGACCCAGCTGCCAGTCTGAGGGCCCTTCTATGGCCTGGGCCATGGTTCTCTGATCCTTGCCTCTTTTTAGCTCCATCTTATTTCTGAGGTGAATTCCCCTGTGGGCTTTGGTCTACAGGGTCTTTCGTCTGCTTTCCTGTCACTGAGTTTTCTGGACTGTGCTCTCTTGCTCTCCTTTCTCAAGGACTACTTTCATCATGTGTGTTATCAGCACATCTCCTCCTTCTGTCCCAACTGAGGGAGAGTTGAGGAGTAGGGGGCACAGGGGACCTCTTTCAATGACATCTGTGTGTGATGAATGGAGCCCTAGTGAGGACTGTCACTCATCATCACCTCCGTCTCTATGCCCCAGAGCCTTTCAGGTGCACACAGAAGCAGACCCAGTGTCCTAGTCTGTTTTAAATTGCTGTGACAAGAACACTGACCAAAACTAACTTGGGGAGGACAGAGTTTATTTGGCTTACAAGCACAGTCCCTCATCAAGGGAAGCCACGGCAGGAACTCAGGGCAGGAATCTGGAATACAGACCATGGAGGAACGCAGCTTACTGACTTACTCCCCTGGTCCGTGCTCAGTCTGCTTTCTTATACAATACAGGACCACCTGCCCAAGGGTAGCACTGTCCACAGTGGACTGAACCCTCCCACATCACTCAACAATCAAGAAACTGTCCCCACAGACATGGCCACAGATCAGTACAATGGAGACAATTCCTTAGTTGAAGTTTCATCTACCCAGGTGTGTCAAGTTGATAACTAAAGCTATCTAACACACCTAGGATTCCACCAGGCATGAAGCTTGTACCATCTGGAAGACTCTTCTGAGGAAAACAAACACCAGCTTACAGATTCCTAATTAGGTACAAGGCCTGGGCAGAGGTCACACATGTGAGGGGCCAAGTTTGAGTTTGATTTGCTCTGTATACTCCTAGAGGCCAGGGCTGCAGAGGACCCAGGCCATGCATGCATGCTGCCCTACCCCGTTTTGTTTTGTTCTGGGGAGGGCTGCTAGAGGACAACCTCAGGTGTCATCCTCAAAAACACGATCTATCTCTTTTGAGACAGAGTCTCAATTGACTCGGAGATCTATCTATGCTAACCTAGATGGTCAGTGAGTCCCAGGGATCCTCCTGTCTCTGCCTTCCCAGTGCCGGAATTATAAGAGCATGTGACCCTAAAAGATTTTAGGGTTACCTCTTCAGAGGGGGGAATGTTAGAGTAGCAAAAAGCCCCATTGAAAGGAAGGAAGGAGGGAGGGAGGGAGGGAGGGAGGGAGGAAGAAAACAAAGTTGTCAGAAAAAAGTGATGGGGAGATATGGCAGGTGTTGGAGGGGGGGGAGGGAGTGGGCGTGGATTTGATCAAAACACCTATATGCATGTATGAAATTCTCAGTAAAGATTTTTTGAGTTAAAAAAAAGAGAGCACACTACCACATCTGACTTAAAAATTTTTTCTTTAAATCTTTTTAAAATTTGAGGATTTCATGCATGTATTCACTGTGTTTTGATCAAATCTACCCCACTCCCTTGCCTTCAGTTCCTCCCACCCCTTTTCCCTCACCACCTTTCCCTCCTGACTCCGTGTGCTCTTTTTTAAACCTACAGAGCCAGATTAAGTAAGCTCTCAACTCTCATCAAAGAAGCCTTATTTTGAGTAAGCAATTAATATGACTGACATTTTTACATAAGTTCTGGGCATTGAACTCATACTTGAAAGGCAAGCATGTTGAATGAGCTATCTCCCCAGCCCCATCCCAATTTGGGGGCAAACAAATGGTAACAGGCCTCAGCCTCACCTCTACCACAGAAGGAATACTAAGTGCCTATCACTTGCTGACACTCAGTGAGTGCTGTGAAGTGGACAGAAGCATCTGCAAGACCAGGCAGAGAGTAAGGAAGTGCAGAGTCACCTTGTTGCTTGATGACTAAGGGCTATTCTCTGCATCGGTTCCTTTCAGAGACTTGCTTGGTTAAAGAGAAACCACTCTTTTGTTTGCCAGATCCACAAAACACCCACCTCTGACATGAGTAGGGGAGTAGAGGAGTGCATCCTGAAGCATCACATCATTCAGATGAATTCCGGAAAACGCTGATTGTTAACACGTAGCTCATTGTCATTCATCGAATATGAAAGTAAAATTCTGGAAGTTTCTCAAGGTGAGCATTTCAGAGAATAAACAACCAGCAGACTTACTTTGTTTAGAGCACTGGCGAGCTCACACTGGATATGAAAACCCAAACCTGCAAAACTTTGGTCTATGGAAATGCAGTCAAATAGTTGAAGCCTAAAAACTCTGAGAAAAAGAGGGAAATAACCCACAGGTGTGCCGTGGCCAGGGCTATGGCTTGGGGGTCTCAGGGAGTCTCAGCAGATAGTCACAGAGGTCTCTGAGCCTCTACACAGAAGCAATCTGTGAATGGGGGACACAGTCCCTCCTGGGCCTGTCCAAACAGCCATGCCTCCCATTAGCATACCAGGCCTGAAGAAGCTGGTGGGCTCCTGGGTGTAGAGAAGTGTGGAGAAGCTCTGTGAGGGGCTTTGGTTTCAGTAGCAGGAACAAATCACTGTCCCTACCCAGGACTGGCCTATGCTGGTCTTGGGCACTCTTTGTTAAGGAGAACCCTGGGTCCATGCCATCAGAAGTCTCTCCTTTCAGGGTATCAGGCACAAACTGAAGATAACATTAAGGATAAAGAAAAGGGAGTTGGGACTGGAGAGATGGCTCAGTGGTTAAAAACACTGGCTGCTCTTAAAAGGACCCAGGTTCAGTTCCTAGCATCCACATGGAGGCTAACAACTGTCCAAAACTCCAGTTCCAGAGTATCTGGCCCCTCTTCTGGCCTCCATGGATATTTCACTTACTGGTACACTCAAATGCAGGAAAAATACTCATATATGTAATATAAAAATAAAATAAATAGAAGCATAAAAATTTACTTCATGTTAAATAATAGAGGTGATAAACATTACCAGTGAAATCTACCTGATGACTTTATATACATACTCAGGTACTAAGGATCCAAGTGTAACCGACTGTGACTAGTAATCATCAGATACATAGAGATTAAAGACACATGTGCAAACATCTAAGTGTTAGTAGCATTAAAAACGTAGGAAACAGCATATTTTAAAATGAAATGGAAATCTTCTTTAAAGGGTAAAAACTCATTCAATTTTGTATCTTACAGGGTTTATACCGAGTTCAATATTATATAACTGTATGAATTCAACTGTGAACCTAAAAATTTACAGCCACTTTTGAAAGAGATGTATCCTTGCTCTGGAGTGTATTACTGAATATGTTAAAGCTGTGATGAAATGCTTCTTCTAATCATGCGGTTATTTAAATTTTTTTAATTTAAAAAATAATTCTTCAAAGCATAAAAATTTGCTCCTTAATAATTAGTAGATGTGAAAAACATTACCATTGAAATCTACCTGATGACTTTATATTCATGCTCAGATGCCTAGAAGCTCAGAAAGTAACCAACTGTGACTAGTAATAATCAGATATTTAGAGATTAGAAATGCATGTGCAAACATCTTAGTGTCAATTGCATTAAAAATGAATTTTTCTGTATGAAACTGTGTGTTTTAATAATGAAATGGAGATCTTTTTTAAAGGTTAAGACCTCATTTAATTTTATGTCTTATAGGGTTTATACTGAGTACAATATTGTATAACTGTACTAATTCAACTGTAAACCTAAAAATTTACAGCCAATTTTGAAAGAGATGCATCTTAGGTCTGGAAATTGAATATGTCAATGCTGTTGTAATGCAATGCTTCTTCTAAGTATATGGTTATTAAATAAATAATTAAAAAATAAAATAAAAAATTTAAAAGAGAGTTCTGGGTTCTGAACTCTTTATATTCATAATGAGACCCATGAATCTTAGCAGCTGGCATTGAGAACACAGGAAAGGGTAACGACTCTGGGAAGCAGTACCTCCATCTTCTCCTGCTGCCCTGGGCTGCTCTGAGCAATCCAGTGCAGGACATGACATACCCGGTAGATGCAGCAGGAATGCCAGAAGGAAGAGGTGAGCACAAATGACGGGAAGATGCTTCAACTATGACGAGGACACCTGTGTCCTCAGTGTTCATCCAGTTCCTGACTCTACAGTGACATCAACCACAGGAAGATACTGTCAACACCCACTTCTACCTCACCCACCACTCTCTACACCAACACGTGCATTCCACCATCTACATACTACTTACTAAACACTTGTATCCCGCCATCCACATACCACAATCTATACCAAACACCTGCACCCTGCCATTTAAATTCTACTGTCTAATCAAACACCTGCATCCTGCCATCTAAACACTACTGTCTAACTAAATACCTGTAGCCCATCATCTGTACACTGTTTACACCAAACACCTGCACCTCATCATCTAACCCCAACTGTGTAGCCAAATACCTGCATCCACCAATTACCTATACTACACAATGCACATCCTACTGTCTATATCAACCCTCTGCACTTCACTATCTACATCCTATTGTCTATACCAACTGCCTGCACCCTACCATCTAAACCCTACTATCTCTACAAACTGCCTGCTCTTCACTCTACTGTCTACACCAATCACCCCGCCATTTACCCCATTGTCTACACCAATTGTCTGTACCTCACCATCTACACCACACTACCACAGTACCATCTACACCAACCACCTTCACCCCACTATTTATACCCTATTGCCTGTAGCAACCACCTTCACCCTATAGTCTACCCTACTATCTATATCAACTGCCTGCATCTACCATCCACACTGTTTTGTCTCCACCAACTGCCTACTTTCCACTACCTAGGTAGCACCCAGTTTCTAATCAGCTGCTGGTCCTTGGACCATGCTATTTGTTTGTTTTCTTCTTTGTTTTGTAGCTTACGTAGCCATGCCTGAAACCATATGCTGGCCTCCAATTCACAGAGCTCTTCCTGTTCTGCCACCAGAGTGCTGGGATTAAAGGCATGAGCCACCATGCTGGGTTCAGACCCTCCTTTGAGTAGCAGGAATTTGGGTGTCTCTGGCAAGGAGGACTTGGGACCCACCAAGTCAGTGTGGAGGACGGTTGCTATGGAGGCCAGCTGCATGGCCACTGCAAGTTGCCCCTTGCTGTGTCCACTCCTGCCCCAGCCCCTGTAATGATCCCTTCCGCTATGCATGCTGCTGTGTGAGGTGTCCTTCTTGGCCATTACAAAGGAAGAAAAATCTGTGAGGGTGGAGGAGGGACCCCTTGCACTGCTGGCACAGTTCTCTTCCTCCCCCCTTTTGCCTGCCTGAGCGTAGACTCAGTCCTGCAGAGGGGCATGCTGATTTTCAAGTGTGACGATGAAAACCATTTACTAGACTAGACCTGGTGGGGCAAGCAGCCACTAGAGCCTCGGCCCTCAAAGTGCTACAAAACCCGGTGCCCATCCTGAACACCTTCAGGCTTCTAGTTACCTAAGAAAACTGCCTCACTTTTCACGTCACTCTTTTGTAGTTTTCTTTATACGCCATCAAAGGAGAGTCTAACCAAGAAACCTCACTTGGGATTTTCTCGGCCCATTTTAAAGAACGCGTCATAATGAGGCCACTCTTAATAGAATACAATGGCACCAGGAGCACGCTCCAGTCCGCGGACTGTAAATGAGCCCTCGGTGATGCTGAGCTAACTTCATTTGGGACTTAATGAAAATGGGGAATTGCTTGAGAGGAACGAAATGTACTCCGTGGATTACAACTGAGACACTTAAAAGCTGAGTTCAGCAAAAAGAAGTTCAAGTCCCGCCGGGAGCCGCAGCTTTGCATGCGTTACCTCTTGAGTCCCACAAAGATCCTGGGAAGAAAACTCAATGCCATACACCGCGCAGGTGAGCAGCAACCGCGGCCCACCAGGAAGCCGAAGGTGCTTCCTCTCAGAGATCCTGGGTGCCCAGACCCACCCTCATGTCCCCGGAAAGGGCTGAGTCATCATGAGCCCACTCTTTTGTTTACTATATTCATAAAAAGAGGTGCTCTATTGGCTCATTAATAACTAGACCTAGACTTCCTATTTCCATAGATGCTTTAAACTTGTCTTTCCCTGCTATGTCCATTATAAATCCTGGCAATGACAAAAGACAACCAAAGGAAAACTCAGAAAAATACAAGATGAAAGCAAACTGGCTAAAGCCTCAATACAAAAAGATGAGGGACATATATTCCCTGAGTGTCACCAGTTGTGGAACTCTGCCTCCATCTGTTGCAAAAAAGAAGCTTCTTTGATGAGTGGTGTATGGTATACTTGTCTGTAAATATAAGGACCCATATTTAGCATATTGTAAGAAATTTCATTTGTCTAGAGAGAGACAGAGATAGGGTTTTCTCTAGGATCTATGACGTCTCCAGCCATGTGTGTTTAGCCATGATTACAGTGCCACTCTTGAGTTGACTCCCATTGAGAGGGCTTTAAGTCCAATTAGACAGCTGTGGATTGCTTCCCAGATAACAGTGCCACTACTGCACCAATAGGATTTGCTGTGCTAATTGTTATGGTCATACCACTCCTTGGCATACGCTCAAAAGACTCATCCTACTGTAGAGATACCTGTACATCTATGTTTATTGCTACTCTCTTCACAATAGCTAAGAAATAGCAACAACCTAAATGTCCCTCAACTGACGAATGGATAATGAAAATGTGGTACATTAACAAAATGGAGTTCTACTCAGCAGCAAGAAAATATGAAATTTGCAGGTAAAGTGATGGAACTAGAGACTGTTATACTAAGTGAAGTAACACAGGCTCAGAAAAACAAGCGACATATGTTCTCCCTCATTTGCAGATCATAGCACCAATCCCTTATATGTGAGCATATATCCTGATGTAACACCAGGAACTAGGAAAATGGATAGGAAACATGTAGCTTGCACTTGGGAAACTTGTGGCAATGGTAGCATCGAGCACAGGACCCATGCCAACTCAATCAGATGAGGGCCCAGAGTGGAGTGAGGGGAATGGGTAGAGGGCCATCCCTAGTCTGGGAATTGTTGGAGACTGATTACTACTGGGTGAGGGAGAGTAGACCTTATTTACAATCTCTAGATAGGCCTACTAGACTCCAGTGGATGAATTTGCAATAAAGGATATCTGGTACAAATGCTTGACTGGATAAAACTTAACATGTATGACAGAATGCATGGGGTCCAGTGCGGGGGGGTGTTCATGGGGGAGGGGGTCTAAATTTGATTAAGAACTATTGTATGAAATGTACAAAAGCTCAATAAAAAATTTTTTTTGAAAAATGACGGAGGCCTAGTGCTTCTGGTTGTCAATAGAAAGTGGTCAAGGCAGGTTCATTCCCCTTCCAGTTGAAGCCCAAGTTCCACCCATGTTATGGTTGGAATTTTAAATGGCTTCTACTGGTTTGGGGTTTGAACATTTGTTCCCTAACCACTGGTGCTATTTTGGGAGTCTGTGGAAACTTTAGGAGGTGAGATCAACTGAGGGAAATAAGTAGAGTTGGGTCTTTGAAGGTTGTACCCAAACCTGGTTCTTCCCTGGCTTTCTGCTTCCTGGTCTATTGAGATGTGAGCAGGCCCTGCCACATACTCCTATCATACTTTCCCTGCTGTGATAAACTGAAGTCCTCTGAAACTGTGCACCAAAATGGATCTTTCCTCCCTTAAATTGTTTCTTTTGGGTATTTTCAGAGCAAGAACATTCATGGTTTGAATCTTAAATGTACTGCACAGACTCATGTTGTGAACGTTTAGCATCAAGAAGCTTGTGGTGCTGTTTTGAAGGCTGTGGAGCCTTTAGGAGGTGGGTCCAACCTGACGGAAGCAGGTCTCTAGGGGTGGGTCTTGGAAGGTTATACCTCCTTCTGACCCCAAGCTACTCTCTCTACCTCCTGTCTGCTTCCATTTAAAGACCCACTGCCACACATGCCAGCAGCCATGGATAAATTCACTCCTCCCTATCTTCCTTGCTATGACAGATTGAAACCAGAAACGAGTTCAAACCAGCGACCCCCCGCGCAGTGATGATTGGGGATGAGTAAACACACCGTTTGCCCCCTGCCGCCCCCAGTAGGGGGAACACTCAGGTGCAACAGGGAGCCTAGTCAAGTAGGGACTCATTTATTGCAGGTGTTACAGAGTTTATGAAGGCACCTGGAAATTCCCCGCCACCAGGGTGTATCTTAAGGATGGTCACGTGCTGATCATGCATTCCTCAGCAGTGTGGAAGTATTCAGACTTTCAAAGCAAGTCAGGCCACCCCAGTAACTTCCTCTCGGACTTCTGCAAGGTGGGGCCTTTAGGTCCCCACACCATTAAGTTATTTCTATCGGATATTTTGTCACAGTGATGAGAATACAGAGACTTGGTACACAGAGACATACGATCGTTGCTCTAATAAACTTGACCATATAGTTCTTAGGCTTTTGAAATCAGTTTATGGAAGGAATATGAAGAGTTAGAGATGTGGGCTAGAGAGGCCCCAGAATGCTGTAAACAGAGATTAATGGAAAATTCAGGTGGGAATTCAGAAGACCGGAATTCTAATAGAAATGCAGTCAGTAAAGATTAGGTTTCAGATGGGAGCAAGAGCTTTATCAGGAAATAGACTAGAGGTCATTTGTGTTACAGTCTGTGGGGGAAAAAAATCTGGCTGTTTTCCCCTATATATCTGAGTGAAGCTGAGTTGAAAGGTAATGGACTAAAATATCAGCAGAGAAATTTTCATGACAGCATAATATCCAGGCTGTGACATTATTATTGCTTACTTCTTTTTTAATATTTTATTTATTTATTTTTATTGTTTATATGTGTGAATGTGTTGCCTGCATGTACGTAAGTGCACCAGATGCATGCAATGCCTACCCACAGAGACCAGAATATGGTCTCGAATCCCCTGGAACTGTAGTTACAAGTGATTGTTATCCGCCATGTGGGTGCTGGGAATCGAACCCGGGTCCTCTGGAAGAACAGCAAGTGTTCTTAAACGCTGAGCCATCTCTCCTGCCCTATTGCTTGCTTCTTTTAGCCAGACTTACAGGGAGAATCCAGAATGATAACAACAAAAATAGAACAGAAAGACGCCAAAAAAAAGTAATTTCATGAAGGCGCATAAGCACATTTTAAAAGGGGGACAAGGCAAGTGTGGATAAAATCTGTAATTGTTAAGATTAGTGCCATTAATATAAGCTACACTTTGTACTGGGGCGTTAGAAAAAGTGCCTGCCATCAAAGGCCACATGGTATGAAGGGGGGGGGGGTTCCGTGAACAGGGAGGGTCTCCAGAATGCCTTACTAGAAAGGGGCCATGTAGGGAAGTATTTTTCCAAGTTCACCATGCACTTAGAGGCCATAGCAAACATTGTAAAAGGGGGTCTGGCTACTTCCTGAGCTAGCAACAGAACCTGCTATCATCTACGTAGGATGCAAGAGTTATGGGTTCATGGGGGCTTGCATTAAGGTTCTAGAAAAAAGCCTGAAATGCCAGGTGATGTGTAGTAAGGTCAGATTCCCTTCATGTAGCTTAGTTCTTGAGCTATCTATCAGTAAAGCTGTGAAAGTAAAGCCTACATTTCTTTGACGACTCTAGGGTGTTGGAGATGCTAGCAAATTTGGATATATGCTGAGGAATGGTTTAGGCACTGAGTGGAGCCAGCTCAAGAGAGAGGTCATGTGTACTGTAAACGTTTGCAGGGCCATAGGCTGCCCAAGACTGTTGGAGCCCAGATGATAACACTCTGTGCCTGGGATGCTAGATAAGACGCTGTGGTATTTGTTTGATTGTCTGGGTTTTAGTCTCGCATTGTTTCAATCTTTCCTTATTATGCTCTATTCCTTTCTTTTGGAATGAGAACTCTGTTCTGTGTCATTTGTATATTGGAATTGTGAAACTTCCTTTTTGATTTTATAGGAATTTACAGCAAGGAGATTACCTTGCATTTCAAAAGAGATTTTGAACAATGAATGGAGTTGGTACTCTTGACATTATGGGGGATTAAAAGTTGAACTAAAACACAAGACTTTAGGGTTAAGGGGCTATTTTATGGTTTGAATATGAAATTTACTCCACAGGCTCATGTTTAACACTCAGTCCCTCCATTGTGGTGCTGTTTTGAAGGCCAAGGATCCTTTAGGAGGTGGTGTCTGCATGATGGAAGTACACCTTTAGGGGTAAGCCTTTGAAGATTGTGCCCAATTTTCGTTCAGCCCTCCTCTATGTGGCTGTGAAAACCTCCACCTTACACTCTCACCACCTGAGATTGGAGCCACTCAGCACCACCTTCCTCGCATGATGGACTGAAATCCCTCTGAATCCATGAGCCAAAATAAGCTTTCCTTCCTCAGGTCACTTCGGTCAAGTGCCATGTCACAGGGGATGGTCACCTATCAGTCACTTTTCTCACTGCTACAACCAAATACTTGCTGACAAGCAACTTAAGGAAGTAAAGGCTCAGTGTGTGTGTGTGTGTGTGTGTGTGTGTGTGTGTGTGTATGTGTGTGTATGTGTATACCTGTGCCATAGCATGTATATGGAGTCAGAGGACAACTTGTCAGAGCAAGTTCTCTCCTTCCACCATGTGTGTTCCAAACCCAGGTCATCAGCTTTGGCAGCAAGCATCTTTACCCACTGAACCCTCTCACAGGCCCTATTTTGGCTTACAATTTTGAAAGAATGCTGTCTACCCTGGGGGAGGCATGGCTGCAGGAGTGTGAGGCAGCTGGCCATATTCCATCCATAGTCAAGAAACAGCAGGAAGTGGGGCCAGGCCATAAAACTTCAAGATTCACCCCCCACCCAACCAACTTCCTCCAGTGAGGCTCTACCTCATAAACATTACACAACCTTCCAAAACAGCATCACCAACCAGAGATCAAGTGTTCACATACGTGAGCCTAGGGGAACATTTCATAGTCAAATCACAATAGTAACTAATACTGCAAAAGTATTAATGCAATGCGTGCAAAAGTAATACAACCAACAACGCCAGTTTAAGCTCAGCAGAAAAATGGGGGTATTCATCAGAAGCCCTGCTGATAATCAGGACCCCACAGGAGGACTTTCCTTCCCCACCAGGTCTGAGACTTCCTTTTTATTTCCCAGTTGGAGATACTATGAAGGGATGGGGTGACCTGCATCAGCAAAGAGGAACCCTCCATATCAAGTGCTCAGAACAGGAAGCATCTTTGTCCTTTCAAGACTGTGACCAAGGGAAATAGACTAGGCAGTAGGCAACGTAATGAAGGAGGAGCACAGCCTCAAAGGCAGTGCCTGTTCCCCTCTACAAGGGATGAGCCTGGGAAGAGCTCTTGGCCTCTGGGGGCTAAAGCACCTCTTCCCTCTCCTAGAAGCAACAGGCAGCTGCGCTGAAGAAGGTCCTTCTGCTCCCTCAAGCCGCACCTGCAGGACACATAGGAGACTCCATCAATGAGGAAAGCCAGGCAGACTAAATCAGCACAGCTAAGGCTCTCAAAATTACATGTCATACAACCATAGCCTACAAAGTAGGTCACACCTGCATTGCTCAACCTAAACCAAATGGCTGCCTATAAATAGAAAAAGGTTAAATACAACCTGAGCTTTCCTTACATAAGAGTCAAAATTTCAGACCACAGTAGAAAACACATCCATTATACCAAGAACCAGGAAATTGAAACTTAATTGAAAAAAAAAAAAAAAAAACTGATGCTAAGACAGAGAAGAATCAGGTCGTGGAATTACTTAATAGAAACTTTTTTTAAATCTTTTTGAAGCAGGGTCTCCCTGTAGCCCCAGCTGTCCTGGAACTCACTATGTAATAGAAATTTTGTAAGCAGTCACTATCAAAGCAATTCAGAAATTAATTACAAACTTTCCTGAAACAAATGAAAAATAGAAGAACCTCAACAAAGAGAAACTATAAAAATAACTAAATGCTAATTACAGAACTGAAAAAATGCACTAAATGTGATTAAAAACTCACTAGGCAGACTAAAATAGTAAAGTGAAGAGGGCAAGGAAGAGAATCATCAGAGCTGAGGATAGACCAATAGAATTTATCCAGACTGAGAAACAGAGAGAAAAATAGACTGAAAAAATGAGCAAAGTCTCAGGGACCTATGGAATTTATAACATATCCAACATGGGCTCAGGAGACAGCACAATCAGCATGAGGATGTGGGTCCCATCTCCAGAACCTGTGTTAAGAAGCCAGGCATGGTAGTGCATGCGTGCAATCCCAGCACTGGGAGGCAGGGATAGAAGGACTCCCAGGGCCCCTTGGCCAGCCAGGCTAGCCTACTAGGCAGGTTTCAGACCAGTGAGAGACCTTGTTTCAGCAAACCAGATGGATCGATTCTGAGGAATAACAGCTGAGGTTGACCTGTGGCCTCTATATGCATATGTGTGCACAAGTACACAGACACAGATACACAGACACAGACACACAGACACAGACATACACACACACACACACACACACACACACACACCATCTATCCCTACAGAGGTTAAAGAGGACTCCAGAACTTGCAATGGGGCTGATTAGTAAAGGTGATCTTTGTAGACAGAGACAGTCTACAAAGACTGGGAGAGGAGGCTACTTTTAAAATACCTAAACATTAACAAAAAAGCTATAAGGCATACAGAGAAAGAGGTACCATTTGAAGGAATAAGCTAATACTCTAGAAACTGACCCTAGAGAAACAAAGATTTCTTTTTTATTACTTGATGATAATTTTAAACAATTATCTTAAGTGAACTAAAGACTATTGACAGAAAATTAATTAAAAATGGGAAAATATATGAGCAAAATAGGCATATCAAGAGAGAGACAGAAATTATAAGGAAAAATAGAACCAAATACAAATTCTGAAGCTGAAAAATGCAGTAACAAAGTTGAAAAATTCACCAGAAAAGTGTGATAGCTGATTGAAAGAGGCAGGAAGAGATTCAGAGATTTTGAAAATGGGTAATTTGTAGTAATCTGTGGATAGGAATAAAAAATGGTAAGTAAAAATGGCTGAGACCCCAAAGGACTTATGCAATACTATCCAGTAGACAAATACGATTTGGAGATACCAACAGAAGAGAGAGAACTAATTTGAACAAATGATGGCTTAAAGCATCCTTAAATTTGAGGAGAGGCTGGACATGTAAATACAAGAAGCTCATCAAACTCTAAGTAGAATAACCCAGAGTATCTCCACCAGAAACGTTGTTATACTGCTTTGTCAAGGCCAAAAAGAGAATCTTGAAAATAACACAAGAAAAGAGGCTTGTCATACACAAGGGAGACTTTATAAATCTATCAATGGAGTCTCAGTAGAAATCTTACAGGTCAGAAGAAAAAAAATGATTGTATATTTCAAATATTCAAAGAAAGTAAAAATTGTCAAATGAGACTATTGTGTCTAATCAAATCATTGATTGGAAATGAAGTTAAGACTCCCCCAGAAAACAAAAGATGATGAAGGAATCATCTTTGGACTTACTTTACGAGAACTGCTAATGGGAGTACTTGTTGAAGTAAAAGGATGTTGACAGTAACTCAAAGAAATGGGAAAGCAAAAGCTATCTTGTAAAGGTAAGTGTATAAACAGATATAAAAATCTGATCTGAGTGTGGTAGCATATGTCTGTAGTCCCAACACTTAGGAGACTGTGTGGCAAAAGGATTGTAAATTTCAGGCCAGCATTGTGGTATCACAATGGGGCATTATGATACCATAATAAAAAATTGTGATGGCAAAATGGAACACTATCATGTCAAAATGAAGCACTATGATGATACAATAGAGCATTGTGATGAAACAATGGAGAATTGTGAACTCACAATTCACTACTGTGATATCACAATTCACAG
Source organism: Nannospalax galili (assembly GCF_000622305.1). Lineage (NCBI taxonomy): Eukaryota > Metazoa > Chordata > Mammalia > Rodentia > Spalacidae > Nannospalax > Nannospalax galili. The sequence goes on along the minus strand of NW_008353482.1, from coordinate 2,700,281 downwards.
TTGTGATGATAAAATGGAATAGTGTGCCACAAAGGAGCACTGTGATATCACAATATACTATTGTGATGCACAATGGAACATTATGATGAAAGAATCAGTCTTGTGATGACATGTTGGAGTATAGTGATGGCACAGTGGAGCATTGTGATATCATAATATAGCATGATGGGACAGTACAGCATTGTGATGGCAAAATGGGTCATTGTGATGTTAAGTACAGCATTATAATGAAATATGGCACATTATCATGGCCAATGGTGTATTGCAATGTCACAAATCAGCTTTGTGATTGAAGAAGGGGATGCTGATGGCAAAATGGAGCATTGTAAGAAAAGAATGGAACACTGTAATATCACAGTGGAATACTTTGTGTTGTCATAATTCTACATTGTGATGGTGCAGTGAAGCCTTCTGATGAAATAGTGGAGATATGTGAAGGCACAAGACCACATTATGGTGTCATAACATAGCATTGTGATATTCAAACAGAATTGTTATGACTCAAAGTAACACTGTGATAATACAATGGAACATTGTGATGGTACAATATACTATTGTGATGACACAATGAAGCACTGCAAAGGCAAAATGGGCCCTGTGATGATACAATGCAGCATTGTGATGAAACAATGTTGCCCTGGATAAAAATATGAAATGTCATGATGCAAAAATTCATAAGCTTGATGGTGCAATGTACTATTGTGACATAACAATGCAGCACTATGATATTGTAGTTCAGCACTATGATGTCAAAATTCACCATTGTAATGACATAATGATGGGATAATGCAGAACTGGGTTCACACAGTACAGCATTGTGATGTCACAGTATAACTTGTGTTGGCACAATGGACCATTGTGATGAAACAATGAAGCTTTTGATTTCACAGTGTAGCATTTAATGCCACAATCTACTACTATTGTGATGACAAAATGAAGCATTATGAAAAAGCAATGCAGCAATTTAATGGCACTGTAAAGCATTGTGATGTCACAATGCAATAGAAAAAAACTGTATCAGGAACTGAAGTTTTCAAATCAGGCACCCAGGGACAAAGTGGGAAGTCACAGTTTTATTCCCAATCCTGCAGGCAATGGGCCAAGGGAGTAATCTCCAAAGCCTGAGCAATAAGCAACAGTCTTTTTCCAGTACATATAGACAATTTAGCATCATTTTAGACCTATTCTGGCATTGTTGATCATTGAGGTCATAAGGTTTTCTAGCCTACATGACCATGAGCCATACATGGGTCTCCAACCTATGGACCCTCACCCTTTTACAATCTACAGGTTGGAATTTGAAGCAGGAAATTGTTAAAAGCAAAATTTTATACACTTGTTTTCTCAAGCCAGCAGAAGGGCTGGTTTCTTAGCTGATGAGTATTTGTCTTCCTAAGTCATCAAGAGCTGATAAGCAAGGGCTGTTTTATCAAGCTAGCTGCTGAGTTTTTCCTCAATTAGTTTTAGTTTTCTTCTTTAATAATTTCAGTTTTCCTCTTCAACAGTATATCTTTTGATGGCAAAATAGAGCATTATGATGTCATAGCATAGCTTGTGATGACACTTCAGCATTTTGACATCACAATACAGCATTGTGATAGCACAATGGAGTACTGTGCTTGGGAAAGCACAATGGAAACTTGTGATGTCACACTGTACTATAATGATGTAAAAATGTAGCATTGTGATGTCACAATTCAGCATTATGAGCATAACACAGTATTGTGATGGCACAATGTATCATTTTGTTGTCATAATGGAACTTTGTGATGAAAGAATATGTCATTGGGATGTCACAATGTAAAATTTGATGGAAAATGGAGCATTGTGATGGCACAATGAAGCATATAGAAGGCACAGTGTGGTAATGTTAGGAAGCAATGCAGTGTTGTGATGTCATAGTTCAGCCTTGTGCAGTTATAATACTACATTGTCATAGCACAAAGGACGATTGAGATGTCACAGTTCAGCACTGTAATGTCACAATGCCCTATTTTGACAGAACAATGAAGCATTGTGAGGCAATGAGTCAGGACTGTGATGTCACAATGTGGGATTGTGATGTCACAATACAGTATTTTGATGAAGCAATGGGCACTGTGATGTCACAATGCAGCATTGTAATGTCAAAGCATATTGTTATGATAGTGTAATGTAGCATTGTTTTGACACAATACAATGTTGTAAGGTCACACTTCAGCATTGTGATGACACAATGCACACACTGGTAGAATCTTGTGATGTCACTGTGTACCTTATGATGGGCGAATAGAGCATTGTGATAAAAAAAATTAAATATTATCATGGCACATTGGAGCACTGTGCATGTAAAATGTACTATTGTGATGGCAAAAATGGGGTATTTTCATAGCACAATAAAGTATTGTGAGGGCAAAATTCAGGATTATAAGGCAAAAATGTAAGATCATGATGTTGCAATAAAGCATTGTGATGAAACACTGGAGCACTGTGACATCACGATGGAGCATTGTGATGTCACAGTGTACTTTTGTGATTGAAAAATGAAACATTGTGGTGTTAAAATGCAGAACTGTGCTCTCAAAATGTACTATTGTGATGGGACAGTATTGCATTGTTATGACTCAATGCAGCATTGTAATGTCACAGCATAGTTTAAGATAGTAAACTAGAACATTGTGATGGCACAATTCAACATCATTGTGACACAACAAAGCATTGAGATATCAGAATTCAGCATCATGATATCAAATTCAGCATTGTGAAAACACAATAAAACATTGTGAAGGCACATTATGACATTACAGTGTGTTGTTGTTGTGTAAACACCTAGCATTGTGATGGCACAATGCAACATTAGAATAACCCTGTGGAGCGCTGTGATAGAACAATGTAACATTGTAATGTCAAAGTTCAGCACTGTGATCACACAAGGTTGTATGGTGTGCTGAGATAAAAACTGGTACCAGGAATATGGGGTACTACTGTGATAAACCTGACCTTGTAGCTTTTATACCTTGGATGGTTTTGTGGGAGGAAGGCAGAAGATTTTGGAGTTTAGGGCTGGAAAATTGAGCTGTCCTGAGAACTTGGAAAAAAATACTGAGAGCAATGCAGAAAAACAATGGGAGCCTGACTTGTGAGGTTTCAGAGGAAAGTGTGAGAAACCCTCAAAGAGTCTATCAAGCTCAGGGGTGTGATAATTTGAATTAAGAATCTGTGTTATCTGGTCATCTGGAGCAAAAGAATCAACTGTGATTGACAAGAGATGAGCATCACTGAAGTGAAATTCTTCCTTTACTGGGCTAGTGATTAATAAGCCGTGATTAATCAGAGACCAGCATCATTGAGGGGATATCTTCTAGAAAGGATTTCCTCAGAATCGGCACACAGAAACTGTGGTCTAGAGAAGGTCATGGCTGCATCTCAAGTTGGAAACTGAACTTGACAATTTATGAGTCTCCCACATGGCACTTGAAGGCATAAAGGGACCATGGAGAGAAGCTGGGACTTGGCACTGTGAGAGGCCAGGAGAAGCCACTGGTGAAGGTTCCCAGGATGTATGAAGACTTCAGGATGCTGGAGATGCCAGAACTGTGGGACCTCTGCCAAGGGCAGTAGCAGTGTAGAGTGAGGCCAGCCTGAACTGAGGAAACGCTGTCAATGTTGAGGAAGACGAAATCAGAGAAGTAGCGTTTCCTATGCCTTTTTGGAGCCCAAAAGATTGTTACATCTAGCATTGATCTAGAACATTTGGAGCCTCACCTCTGGACTTTGGTTTTACTTAAGTGTGTTTTTCAGCAGCAGTTCTTCCCTTTGGGAATAAGAGAATATTTAACTTGTTTTTTATTTTACATAAGCACATAATTAAAGGAACGTTGAACTTTTAAAGCACTGGAATTTTTCTTCAATATACGTTTTTATTAAATTTTGATGCATTTTATGCATCTTAATCATATTTAGACCCTCCATAATCCCCCCTAATGGAGCTCATGCATTCAGTCATATATGTTAAGGCCTACTGAATCAAGTTTGTGTCCCCAGAAGTCCCTCAGTGTTAGTTCATCCCATGGAACCTGTTGGTCTATCTAGGATTATTCCCTTAAAGAAGACCAACTCTCCCTCACCAGCAGTGATCAGCTGTGAACAGCTGTGAAATAGTTCCTTGGCTAAGACTGGGGCTTCTTGTCCATTTCCCTAATTGTATGCTTTTTTTTTTTAATTTTTTTTGGTGTGATTTGAATTTGCAGGGATCTTACGCATGCTGTCACCATTGCTGTAAGTTCATATGAGCAAGTTCCCAGAAACCTGGAAAACAGTGTCCTTGTAGTCATCAACACCCCTGACTCTTACAATCTTTCCACCTCCTTGTCCACAGTGGTCCTTGAACCCTGAGTGGGTGAGAGTGGGTGAGGTTTAATACAGGAGTCTTATCCAGGGACAAACACTCTGCAGTCTCTTATTCTCTACATTTTGGCTAGTTGTGGCTTTCTGTGTTAATTACCTTCTGTTGCATGAGAAAGCTTCACTGGTGGGAGTTGAGAGATACATTAGTACTCCCTCTACCCCTGGTTCCACTGTGTTCCCTGAGTCTTAGGTGTAAAAGTTCCATTGTAGATATGTCACTTAGGACTGGGCATCTCACAGACACTTATTACTTATTCTCTATGTTTGGCTAGTTGTGGAACTCTTTTTTTAAGATTTTATTATTTTTATTTTATGTGTATGCATGTATTGCCTGCATGTAGGTAAGTGCACCCGTGTCGTGCAGTGCCCATGGAGGACAGAAGAGGCTGTCGGATCCCCTGGAACTGGAGTTATGGACAGTTGTTAACTGCCATGTGAATGCTGGGATTCGAACCCAGGTCTTCTGCAAGAACAACCAGTGTTCTTAACCACTGAGCCATCTCTCCAGCCCCCATTGTGGAACTCTGTAATAATCTCCCATCTGTTGCGAAAAACAGCCTGAGTGGTGACATGCTTGTCTGAACTCATGTGTGATATTGTCAAATACACATGGCTGGAGAGGTCATAGATCCTAGAGAAAACTCTACATCTGTCACATGCCTAGGCAAATGTAATTTTTTACTGTATGCTAAATAGTATCCTTATATCTACAAATAGGCATTGGAATTTTTTAAAGACTATGGAACTTTTTATTTTGTATATTTTTTAGAATTTCATACATAAATACTATTTGTATCATTTCCACCCCTTCCACTCCCTCCTCCAACTCCAACCACAGTTCCCCCCCCACCTCTCAATTTCTTGTCTTCTGTGGTTTTTATTTACATATACCTTCATACATTTTTTTCCTTGAGTCCATTTAGTGTTGCTTGGGTGTGCATGTGTTTAGGACTAACAATTTGGGAATAAATAACCTGTCAGGGAGCTCTACCCAGAAGAAACCCAATTCTTTCTCCCTCATCAACCAATAATTGCCCATAGCTATTCATCTAGAGGTGAGTCCCCATGAAATTTTCCTCGTCTGCATTGACATGTCAACTGTGCTGTCATTATGCAGGTCTTCTTAGATTATTATATTATGGAAATTTCATGGATGCAGCTTTCCCATCGTGTATAAAATGCATTATCTAGCAGCAGGTGTCCTGTTCCTCTGGCTTTTACAATCTTTTTGCCCCCTCTTCCATGATGTCCTCTGAACCTCGGGTGTAGGGGTTGCATTGTTGTATCAATTAGGGCTGGGCACCCACACACAGTTAATTATCTCTGTACTTTGACCAGTTGTAGATCTCTGTAATAGTTTCCATCTGAGCTATATTTAACTGTGAATATAAGGACAAGGATTTAGAATAGAGTAAGAAATTACACTGGGGGGCTGGAGAGATGGTTCAGAGCAGAAGACCCAGGTTCAAATCCCAGTTCCCACATGGTGACTAACAACCATCAGTAACTCCAGTTCCAGGGGATCCAATGCCCTTTTCTGTCCTCTGTGGGCACTGCATGACATTTACATACATGCAAGCACAACACTCATACACATTTTTAAAAATTAATAGAAAAAAATTTAAACGAAATTGCGTTAGTTTAGGAAAGTGTCAGTAGTAGGATCTTCTCTACGGTCTCTGTCCTCTCCAGCCATGTGTACTTGGCTATATTTTCAGAGCCATGCATGGATTCTCTCCTAATGAGTGGGCCTTAAGTCCAATTAGAGACAGCTGTTAGTCCCAAGCTAAAAGTGCTACTACTGCACTAATAGGGATATTTTTCTAACCCAGTCACTGTTATTATTTGTAAGCTTTACAGCTGTGTATGATCACTGACTGATTTTCTCCTGTGGCAGCCTGTACAACGCCTTCTGATACTATGAGAGATAGTATTCAGAGTGGAGGAAAGGTTCCCCACTCCTCGCCAGCATTTCCTGTCAGTTGTTTTCTTGATCTTAGTCTTTCTGATTAGAATAAGATGAAACCTTAAAGTTTTAATTTGCATTTCTCTAAGTGTTAAGAATGTTGAACAGTTTTTAAGGATATTGTGCAACGGTTTTTATTCCTTCTTTTGAGAACTGTCCATTAATATCTGTTGCCTATTTTTTAATATTTTATTTATTATTTTTTATCTTATGTGTATGAGTGTATTGCCTGCATGTAAGTGCACCCATGTCGGGCAATGCCGTGGAGGTCAGAAGAGGGCTTCGGATTCTCCTAGAACTGGAGTTAAGGGCAGTTCGTAGCCGCCATGTGGGTGCTGGGAATCGAACCCAGGTCCTCTGCAAGAGCAGTCAGTGCTCTTAACTGCTGAGCCATCTCTCCAGCCCCTTGTTGCCTATTTTTTTTAACTGGGTCATGTATTTTCTTAGATTCATTGTTTTTTGCATTCTTTATATGTTCTGGATGTTAAACCTCTATCAGATGTATAGCTGGCAGATTCTTGCCCATTCTGTGGTCTTCCTTTTCACTTGACTGATTGTTTCCTTTGCTGTACAGAAGACTTTTAGTTTAATAAGGTTTCTTTTTTATTGGTTAGGCTTACTTCCTGAGCAAACGGAGTCTGATTTAGAAAGTCCTTTTCTGCACCTGTATCTTGTAGGGTATTACTTACGTTTTCTTCTAACAGTTTCAGCATTTCAGGCTTCACATTGAGGTCTTTGATCCATTTGGAGTGTATTTTTGTGCAGAGTGATAGATGTGGCTCCAGTTTCATCCTTCTACATGTGGAGATCCATTTTTCCTAGCACAGCTTGTTGAAGATGCCGACTTTCCTTCACTGTGTATTTTGAATGTTTTTGCAAATATCGGGAGCCTGTAATATAATATGCACTCATATTTGGCTCTTCTATTTTGTTCCATTGATCTGCATAACTGTTTTGCTAAGTTTTGAAGAACATAGAAAGAATAAAAAGGTAAAAGGTAAAAGACCAGAGCCAGACATTTCAGCAGACTGAACATTGTTTATTCAGCAAGGTACCTGGCTTTGTTGATTTTGATGTGCTTGTTTCTTCTTTTGGTTAGTTGGGCTAAAGGTCTATCAATCTTTATATTTTCAAAGAACCAGGTCTTAGATCATAGATTCTTTATATTGCTTTCTTTGTTTCTATGTCATTGATTTCTGCTTTTATTTTTAATATTTCTTCTTGTCTGCTGGGTTTGAGTTTGGTTTGTTCTTGTTTTCCCAGATTCTTCAGTTGTAACATTAAGTCATTTCTTTGTAATCTGATTCTGATTTTAATGTAGGTTCTTAGAGCTATAATTTTCCCTCTTAAGACTGCTTTTAATGTGGCCCAGGGGTTTTATTGAATTGTGTTTTCATTTTCATTTAATTCCAGGAATTTTTGTAAATTTTTTTCTTGATTTTGATCTAGTCATTATTCAGTAGCGTGTTGTTTAATCTCCATGAGTTCATGTCATTACTAAAGCTTCTTTTGCTGTTGATTTTAAGCTTTATTACATTGTAGTCAGATAGAATACATGGAGTTATTTCAATTTTTCTGTATTTGTTGACGTGTGTTTTGTGCTCCAGTATGACATCTATTTTAGAGAAGCTTCCATGGGCTGCTGAATAGAATGTCTATTCTTTGGCACTTGAGTGGAATGTTCCATAGATGTCTGTTAAGTCCATTTGATGTATAATATCATTTAATTCAGATGTTTCTCTGTTTGTTTTTTGTCCAGATGACCTGACTATTGAGGAAAGTAAGGTATTGACGTTACCTACTATTGCTGAGTTGGGGTTGAACTGTGTCTTGAGGTCCAGGAGTCCTCTTTTTATGAAGTTGGGAGCACTAGAGTTTGGTGCATGTAGGACTAGGATTGTAATGTTTTCTTGGTAATTATTCCCCTGATTAAAAGTAGATGTTCTCTGTATCTCTTCTGATTAGTTCTACTTTGAAGCTCATTTTGTCAGATATTAGGATGGCAATACCTGCTTGTTTCTTGGTCCCATTTGCTTGGAATACTTTTATCAAGACTTTCATTCCAAGGTGGTGCCTATCCTTGAAGGTAAGGTAAATTTCTTGTAGGTAACAAAAAGGATTTTGCTTATTAATCTGTTCAACAAACTATGTCTTTTGATGGAGGAGTTGAAGCCATCAATACTTAAAGTTATTATTGGAAGATGTGTGTTAGATACTGCCATTTGTCATCACTGTTTGTGATCTTGGTTTTATTTTGTGTTCTGGTAACTATAGCTTTATTTTTTTTCTTTTGTAGCCTCTTGGCTATGTTGATTTCTATCTTTGGTCCACTGTATTTCTTCCATTATTCTCTTTAGGACTAGTTTGGTGGGCATGAATTTTTTTCTGACTGTTTATATCATAGTAAGCTTTTCTTTCTCCTTCAACAATGGCAGATAGTTTTGCAAAATAAAGTAGTCTGGGTTGGTGTCTGTGGTTTTTTAGAATTTGGTTTTGTACATTGCTCCAGGCTCTTCTGGCTTTTAAAGTTTCCATTGAAAATCAGCTGTTATTCTGATGGGTTTTCCTTTATATATAACTTATGATTTTTCTCTTGCAGCTCTCAATACCTCCCCTTTTCTGTATATTTACTGCTTTTACTTATGCCATCAGGAGTTTCTTTTCTGGTACTGTCATTTGGTGTTCTGTGTGGTTCTTGTATCTGTATGGATATGTCTTTCCTTAATTTAGGGAAGTTTTCTTCTATAATCCTGTTGAAATGTGGTCTATGACAGTAACCTGGAATTTTTCTCCTTCCTATATACCTGTAATTCATAAATTTGGTCTTTTAATAATGTCCCATAGCTCCTGCATATTCCTTTCCTGGGTTTTTAATATTTTTCATATTCTTTGCTTAAGTGAACCAGTTCCTCTATGTTACCTTCAAGTCTCATATTCTGTCTTCTGCTTGCTTCAGTCTGCTGGCAAGACGTTCCAGTGAATTTTCCAATTGGGTTGTTGAATTTTTCAACTCCATTTTCATTTCTGCTTGAATTTTCTTCAGTATTTCTCTTTCCTAAATTCATTTTTCAAGTCCTAAATTACCTTTATCATTTCATTCAGCCATTTATTTGCATTGAGTTTTACTCAGGAGTCTGTTCCTGTCCTCTTTGAGGTCATTGGTTTGTTTATATAATCTTTAAACTCCTTGAATCCTCAGATCAGGTTTATGATTGTTCTTCTAAGTTCTGTGTCCTGGGGTTCCTCTTGGTAGTTCTCAATGTAGAACATGTCTATAGAGTAATGGGTTTGGGTTGGGGCTTATTTGTCTTGCTTTTTATGCTGTTTGTTTTTCTGTGCTGTGATATGGTCATATAGACTTTTGTTGGTTGTATGTCTGATTTTAAATTCCAGCCTGTCTTTGACGAGAGGATGTTTCATTCTGTTTTCCTTATTGTCCTAGCTTGGCAGATTTCCTTATTATCCTGATCTTGGCAGATCAGGTATGAAGAGTTACTTGGTCAATCCTTCAGAGTCTCACTCTTGATTTTTGGTTGGAGGGATGGGGGTGATCCAAGCTTGCGAGGTGGTGATCACAGCTAAGCCTGTGAGTGAGGAGATGGTGACAGAATGGGTTCTTGCTAACTCTCCAGTCTGGTCTGGGGCTCAAACAGCATTACCTAGGCTAGCCATAGGAGTGTGGAGATGGTGGCAGGGTACATAGGGTTTTGAAGACTGTAGGACTTTTACATTTGTGCTGTGTTTTATATTGTGATGTTAATATTTACATGCGATCTGGGAACAAATGAAGGAAATTGTAGGGTTTTTTTTTAGAAGAAGCATTTCATTACAGCTTTAACATACTCATTAACTTGTTGAATCAATACAGTTATACAATATTGAAGTCAGTATAAGCGCTGTAAGACATAAAATTGAGTGAGTTTTTACAATATTGAATTCAGTATAAGTGCTGTAAGACATAAAATTGAATGAGTTTTTAACCCTCAAAAAAGATCTCCATCTCATTCTAAAATATACTGTTTCTTACAGAAAGACTCATTGTTTTTGCTCATAACACTGAGGTGTTGGCGCATACATCTCTAACCTGTATGTATCTGATTATTACTAGTCATAATTGGTTGCACTAGGATCCTTGGCACCTGTGTATGTCTATAAAGTCATTGGGTAGATTTCAATGGTAATGTTTATCACCTCTACTAATTAACATGACATAAATTTTTATGCTTGCTGCTCAAATATAATTCATTTTTTTAAAATTTGTTGATTTGTGTGTGTGTATATCACACAGAACATCCCAAAACATTTTATTCAACTATACACTCACTTCCCATATGGCACCCTCCAATAGCCTCCCTCCCCCCACTAGGGCCCTTATACTGTTACCCCTGCTACTGTCTGCTGTGATGTCATCACCCCCAGCCGTTCCCCACTACTTGTCCATCTGGTGAATCTAGTCAGCCTATCTAGAGGTCTTTGTTTTAGGAATGTCAGCTGTTCCTCAGCTAACAGCAATTGGTTGTCAATATTTCTTTAGATAAGATTGGGGTCTGCTGTTCATTTTCCCAGTTTTATGCTGGGTTACTATCTGGGAGTCCCTTGGGCCACCCTGGCCAACAACTTAAAAGAAGGTATCTCCTATCTGGCATTGTTGCTTGTTATGTAGCGTTTAGCTATACATATGGACTTTAAAAAAATTATATTGGCCCCTTTAATCTTTGGTTATACTTTACTATCAGATGTTTAAGGTCATACAGTTGGCCCAGATAAAACAATTTATTTTTACTCTTAAGGCCAATGGGGATCTGTTCCTCAGTGGTCACATAGGCTTGGGAGGAGCCCCTGGCTCCTTTCTTTTACCAGTTCCGCCTATGTGAAGATAAGTCAAAGGTCCTACTCAGCCATGGCTGGCTTCGCTTGAAAGCATGGAAAAAATGATTCCTCTGCATTGACCCTCCTCTTTGTAGACTGGACACTGGTTCAAGTCCATCTCGTGGGGTCTCCTCGGCCTCCTTGATCAAGAAGAAAGGTGACCCACCACAATTACAGGACATTTTGAGAGATGCTCATAGTCCCCTGTAACTAGTCGACCTAGGAGGGCAAGGAGCAAAAACTGTCCTTTATGTCTCTCTGACCAAATTAGTAAAGGCCTCAAAGTATGTCTGTTAAACATCCAAAAATGTTAGTTCCACCAGTCTGGTACTTTTAATTACTGTGTGCCATGTAGATAAATCTTGAGCAAAGACCAATTGTTCTCAGATAAACCTTGCCTAGACGTGTATTTCTTGATCTGGTATGTATAATTTGTCAGTAGATTCTTGGAGTAATAAGGTTCCCTTTGGTTTTTAAAACTAGCTAGGCATTATTTATCTCTTACACTAACACCTCCAACATGGTTTCCCGAGTTAAGGTGCCCCCATTTTCCCCTTATTCCCTTAATAATACCCTTCTCCTATGGTCATACCTTTCTTGAGCTCCTTCTTTCCCTTTATCCCTTAAGTTCCTTGTATACCCTTCCCTCCCCCACTCCCTTAAACTAACCCAATTTTTATCCATATCTCCCTTATTAATGCCTGTTTCCTACTGTTCTTCTCTTTTGGGTTCTTTCTTTTCCTTTACCTCCCTGGTTCCTTTCCAATATGCTGGTTCCTATAGTTATGTCTGGATACATACTCACTTATCAGGATTTGGTTCTAGGGTCCATATATGAGGGAGAACATGCATTGATTTTTTTTTCTGAGTCTGTGTTACTTCACTTAGTATAACAGTTACTAGTTCCATCCATCATGCAAATTTCATGATTTCATCTTTCTTTACTGCTGAGCGAAACTTCATCATATAAATGAATCACATTTTCATTATCCACTTGTCAATTGAGAGACACTTAAGTTACTTCCATCTCTTAGCTATTGTGAAAAGAGCAGCAACAAACATGGATGTACAAGTATCTCTGCAATAGGATGAATTCTTAGGGTATATGCCAAGGAGCAGTATAACTGGGTCAAATGGTAGGCTCATTTGTAGTTTTTTAAGAGTTTTCCACACTGCTTTCCATAGGGGTTGAACAAGTTGGCAGCCCCACCATTAGTGGATGAGTGTTCCCCTTTCCCCACATACTCTCCAACGTTTGGTATCATTTGTTCTCTTGATCTTAGACAGGCTGACTGGGGTAAGGTGAAATCTTAAAGTGATTTTAATTTGCATTTCCCTAATTACTAGTGATGTTGAACATCTTTTAAGATATTTCTTACACACCTTTACTTCTTCTTTTGAGAACTCTCTGTTCAGCTCCTTAGCCCATCTTTTAATTGGGTTACTTCCTGTCTTGATTCTCTTTTTTTTTAGTTCATTATATATTGCGGATATTAAACCTCTGTCAGATGTGCTGCTGGTGAAGGTTTTCTCCCATTCTGTGGGTTTTCTCTTCACTTCCCTGGTGGCTGCCGTTGATGTACAGAAGCTTTTTCGTTTAATGAGTCCCATTTGTTGATTCTTGACCTTGTTCCTGAGCAGTTGATGTCCGGTTTAGAAAATCCTTTCCTAAACCTATATCTTGTAGGTTTTTGCCAATGTTTTCTTCTAATAGTTTCAGAGTTTCAGGCTTTACATTGAGGTCTTTGATCCATTTGGAACTGACCTTCATGCAAGGTGAAAGATAAGGGTTCAATTTCATTCTTCTACAGGTGGAGATCCAGTTTTGCCAGCATGATTTGCTGAACAAGCAAGCTATCTTTCCTCCAGGGAAGGTTCTTGGCCCCTTTGTCAAATATCAGGTGGTTGAAATTGCATGCACTCATATTTGGGTCTTCAGTTTTGTTCCATTGATCTATGGGTCTCTTTTTGTGCCAGTACCATGTTGTTTTTATGACTATTGCTCTGTAATACAGTTTAATATCTGGTGTAGTAATCACACCAGCATTGCTCTTAGTGCTCAGGGTTCCTTTGGCTATCCAAGGTCTTTTGTGCTTCCATATGAATCTGAGGATGGTTTTTTCCAATTCTGTGAAAATTGTCATGGGGATTTTGATTGGCATTGCATTGAATCTATAAATGGATTTTGGTAGGATGCTGATTTTCACAAGATTAATTCTTCTAATCCATGGGTATAGGAGGTCCTTCCATCTTCTGATGTCTTCCTCAATTTCTTTCTTTAAAGAGTTAAAATTTTCTTTGTAGAGCTCTTTAATGTCTTTGGT
>NW_008353482.1:2684351-2685980 GCF_000622305.1 Nannospalax galili | reverse complement strand
CTGTAAATCCATCTGGTCCTGGGCTTTTTTTAGTTGGGAGGTTTTGTATTACTGTTTCGATTTCTTTTTGTGATACAGGTCTGTTTAAGCTGTTAATCTCTTCTTGGTTTAGTTTTGGTGGTTCCCATGCCTTTAGATATCTGTCCATTTCTTTTAGGTTTTCAAATTGAGTAGCATATAGGTTTTTAAAGTTTTCCCTTGTAATATTCTCTATCTTTCTGGTGTCTGTTGTGATGTTTCCCCTTTCATAATGATTCTGTTGATTTGGAAGAGCTCTTTATTTCTTTTGGTTAACTGGGCTAGCAGTCTGCCAATCTTGTTTATCTTTTCAAAGAACCAGCTCTTGGATTCTTGATTCTTTGTATTGTTTTGTTTCGATTTCATTAATTTCTGCCCTGATTTTTGTCATTTCTTCTTGTCTGCTGGGTTTGTGTTTCATTTGTTGTTACTTTTCAAGTGTCTTGAGTTGCAATGTTAAGTCATTTATTGTGTTCTTTCCAATTTTTTTAAATGTAGGCTCTTAGAGCTATAAACTTCTCTCTTAGGACTGCTTTCCGTGTGTGCCAGAGGTTTTGTTGTGTTGTACTGTCCTTTACATTTAGTTCCAGGAATACTTTTATTTCTTTCTTAATTTCTCCTTTGACCCATTCATCATTCAGGAGTGTATTGTTTAAACTCCATGTGTTCATGTGGTGACTAGGGCTTCATCCGGTGTTGATTTTAAGCTTTCTTGCATTGTGGTCTGATAGAATGCATGGAATTATTTCAGTCTCTTTGTATTTGTTGAGGTTTGTTTTGTGTCCCAGTGAATGGTTGATTTAGGAGAAGGTTCCATGGGACACTGAATAGAAAGTATGTCCTTTGGTGCTTGGGTGGAATACTCGGTAGATGTCTGTTAGGTCCATTTGATATATGGTATTGTTTAATTCACATGTCTCTGTGTTAACTCTCTGCCCTGTTGACCTATCTAATGGAGACAGTGAAGTATTGAAGTCCCCTGCTACTAATGAGTTGGGATTAATCTGAGTCTTAAAGTTCTGTAGTATTGTTTTTATGAAGTTGGGTGCCCCAGAGGGTGCACCAGAGTTTGGTGCACATATGTTCATGATTGTAATATCTTCTTGGTTAATTGTTCCTTTGATTAGAATGAAGTGGCCCTTTTTATCTCTTCTGATTAGTTTTAGTTTAAAGTCTGTTTTGTCAGATATTAGAATTGCAATGCCTGCTTTTTGTACCATTCGCTTGGTATATATTTTCCATCCTTTCACCTTAAGATAGTGCCTATCCTTGAAAGTGAGATGAGTTTCTTACAGACAAAAAAAAAGATGGGTTTTGTTTCTTAATCCATTCGCCTAGTCTGTCTTTTGACTGGGGAGTTCAGTCCATTAATATTTAAAGTTATTAATGAAAGATGAGTATTGAATCCTGTCATTTTTTTTTGTTTTTATTCTTGCTATAGCTGTACTTTTACACTGTTATACCCTCGTTGGAGTTCTTTCTGTAACCCCTTGGGTATAGTCATTCCTTTCTTCAGCTCTTTGTATTGCTCCCAGAACTCTCTGAAGGGCTGGTTTTGTGACAAGGATTCCTTCAGCCTATTTATGTCATGGAAGATTTTTCTTTCCCCTT
>NW_008353482.1:2668926-2684144 GCF_000622305.1 Nannospalax galili | reverse complement strand
TCGGCTGTAATCCTAATGGGTTTTCCTTTATATGTGACTTGTTGTTTCTCTTTTGCAGCTTTCAGTATTGTCTCTTTGTTTTGTACGTTTGGTGTTTTTACTATGATGTTCCGTGGGGAGTTTCTTTTCTGGTCCTGTCTGTTTGGTGTTTTATATGCTTCTTGTATTTGTATAGGCATGTCTTTTCTTTAATTTTGGGAAATTTTCTACAATTCTGTTGAGGATCTGGTCCATGCCATTATCTTGGGATTCTTCTCCTCCCTGTATGCCTATGATTCATAAGTTTGGTCTTTTTATGGTGTCACACAATTCCTGCATATTCCATTTTTGTGATTTCTTAATTTTTCATAATCTTTGCTTGAGTGGTCTAGTTTGTCCACTTTAACGTCCAGTGTTGATACTCTGTTTTCCATTTCATTCATTCCTGTGGTGAGGCTTTCCCCTGTTGTTCCTAGTTGGCTTATTGAGTTCTGCACTTCCTTCTTCATTTCTGCCTGAGTTTTGTTCAATGTTACCATCTCTTTTCTGAATTCATTCAGAAGTTTATCCCTATGTTCTTTCTTTTTTCTTTGATTTCTTTGTGTGTTCTTTAAATTCACTGAATTCTTTTATTGTGGTTATAACTGTTCTTTTGTATTCCATGTCCTGCATTATCTCTAGAGGGTTCTCATTGTACTTCTCTAGAGGACTATTGGTATTTTGTGGGGATATGTTATTTTGGTTTTTCATGTTATTATTTCATATTATTATTTTCTCTGTGATTTTGACATGTAATTTCTTTTGTAGTTTCTGTGAGACTCAAGCCTTCAAGTTTAGATCTGTTTCTTTTTGTAAACTTTATATGCCTTTGTGGTTTACTTTTGGGGCATGAAAAGCTGGTTCATCTAAGTTTCTGGTTCTCTCTTTTGATTTTATGTTGGAGTGGCCAGATTGCTTTTGTCTTCAGGAGTTCCCACAGAGGCCCAAGTCAGATGAGGATCAGATGCTCTCAGACTTTCTCCTAAGGTCTGGATCCCTCCAGGAAAGATGTTGTCCTCAGGAATTTGATGCTGGTCTCAGGCAGCTGGTGGCCGTGCCACTCAGAGATGCAAAGGGAGATCATGGGGGTGAGACAAGGCCTCAATGGCTCCTGGGGACTGCAGAGAGGAGCTGGGTTCATCTGGATGCAAGGGATCAGGAAGCAGTGGTGGTTCCCAGCCTAGAGGTCAGCCGGGGTGTCTAGGAAAGAGGCTAGTGGGCTGTGCAGCCCAGGGAAGTAGAGGGAGGTGAGGGCAGCGCCAGGCCCAGAGTGCTCCTGGGGACCGTGAGAAGGAACTGGGTTGGTCTGAATGCAAATAATCAGAAAGCAGTAGTGGTTCCCCAGGTGTCTAGGGCACCAAGACAAGGAATGAAACAGTACCCAGGCTAGGAGGAGAGACACTGGGGGAGGTGAGAGGCTGAATGAGGCTGGGGAAGTCAAGGTGCTGAGGGCACGATTGACTTACCCAGAAGAGAGGCTGGCGTCTTGTGCAGGCCCAGGGAAACAGAGGGAGGTAAGGGCAGGACCAGGCCCAGAGGGCTCTTGGGGACCGCAAGAAGGAACTGGGCTCATCTGGATGCAAGGAATCAGGAAGCAGTGGTGGATCCGGGTGTAGAGGTCAGCCCTGGTGTCCGGGAAAGAGACTGGGGGGTTGTGCAGCCCAGGGAAGCAGAGCAGGAAATTATAGTTTAATAGTCATGTGTTTGTGTGGCAAATTAACAAGGGGGCAATTATATTGATTAGTTCTTGTGACTGTGACCCAAACTAGAGTAACCTGAGAAGAGGATTCTCCATCAGACTGGCCTGTGGGCATGTCTGTGAGGCATTTTCTAGATTGTTAACTGATATAGGGCCTAGCCTAATGTGGGCTGTGCCATCCCTGGGCAGGTGGGCCTGGGCTATATAAGAGAAATAGCTGAACAAGCCAGGGAAAGCAAGCCTGTAAGCAGCATTCCTCCAAGGTCTCTGCTTCATTTCTTGCCTCCAGGTTTCTACCTTGAGTTCCTGTCTGATTTCCCTCAAAGATGGACGATGGTCTGGAAGTGTAAGATGAAATAAACCCTTTCCTCCCCAAATTTGTTTCAGTCAGAGTGGTTTATCACAACACACTAGAATGGGGCATTGTGATGGCACAAAACCACTGTGAGGGCAAAACTGAGGATTGTGGTATCACACTGTTCTGTTGTTTCATGATAATACTCTATTGTGAAATACTGCATTGTGATGGCACAATGTACTAATTTGATGACAAATTATAGCTTGGAGGCACAATGCAGCACTGTTACCACATAATGCAGCATTGTGGTGTCACAGTTCAATATTGTGATGATACAATTGACCATTGTGATGATACAACAGAATGTTATGATAACACACACTTATTATGGAAAAATGGAGCATTGTGATGTCACAGTGTGCTAGTGTGATGTGAAAATGTACCACTGTGATGGCACACTGTAGCATTGTAATAACACAGCAGAGCAATGTGAACCACTGTGATGTCACAAAATAGTATTGTGATGAAATAGTGAAGCACTGTGATTTCACAACATAACATTTGATGACAGTATGTATTACTGTAATGGCAAAAGGTAGCATTATGGTGGAATAATGCAGCATTGGTATGACAGTATAGAGCATTGGAATATCACAATATAATTTGTGATGGAGAAATAGACCTTTGTGATGTCATAGTATAGTCACTTGGGGAGAGGGAGTCTGTGTTGAAGAATTCCCTCTACAGGCTAGCCTCTGGGCATGTCTGTGGGGTATTTTGTTCATTGCTAACTGATGTAGGAGGGCCCAGCCCAGTGAGGGAGCAGCCATCCCTGGGTAAGTGTTCTGGGCTATATAAGAAAAGTAGCTAAAAAACCAGAGAAGCAAGGCAATAAGAGTGTTCCTTCATGAATATTGACAATAGATTGCCGTAGATGAGGAACAGCTGATCCTCCTGGATCAGGGACCTCTGGCTGACTAGATTTACCAGAAGGGCAGATAGGGGGGAATGGATGGGGGTGCTGACAGCACAGTGGACAGTGGCAGCGATGGCAGAGTATGGAGGCTCTAGTGGGAGAGGAAGGCTGTCTATCTGATGAGTTTGTATTCATGCTCAGATGCGAAGGAGCTCAGAAGGTGGGCGACTGTGACCAGTGATAGTCATGTATATAGAGATTAGAAATGTATGTGAAAACGTCTCAATGTCAATTGCCTTGGAATGAATTTTTCTGTATGAAACTGTGTGTTTTGACAATGAAGTGGAGATCTTTTTTAAACATTGGAACCTCATTTAATTTTATGTCTTATAGAGTTTATAATGAATTAAAGATTACATAAGCGTAATAATTCATCTGTAAACCTAAAAATGTACAGCCAATTTTGAAAGAGATGTACCCTAGCTCAGAAAAATGTTATTGAATAGGTTAATGCTGTTGTAATGAAATGCTTCTTCTAATTAAAAAAATATATATATTGAAAAAAAAATAAGAGTGTTCCTTCATGGTCTCTGCTGCAGTTCCTGATTCCAGGTTTATGCCTTAAGCTATCTGTATAAGATGAAATAAACTCTTTCCTCTAGTGCCCTGTGATGGCACAACAGAGTATTATGATGACACCACATACTATTGTGAGGGCACATAGAGCACTATGATATCACACTGTATTTTTGTAATGTGTACATGTAGCATTATGATGGCACAGTGTAGCCTTTGATGGAACAACAGTGTTATCAAGACACCACATACTCTTGTGATAGCACAATGAGCACTATGATGTTACAGTGTACTACTGTGATGTAAAAATGTAGCATTGTTATAGCAGGATGCAGCATTGTAATAACACTGGAACACTATGATTATACAATGTATTATTGTGATGAAACAATGAAGCATTGCGATTTTACATTGTAGTATCTGATGACAAATGTACTAATATGATAGCAAAATGTAGCATTATGATGGCACAATGCAACACTATCATGACACTGTAGAGTATTGTGATGTCACGATACAGCTTATCATGGCAAAAAAGCATTGTGATGTCTTAGCACATCTTGTGATGTTACAATATAGTATTGTTATGACACAATTAAACATTGTTATGATACAATGAAACATGATGTCACACTTTAGCATTGTGATGTCACAGTACACTCTTGTGATGGCACAAGGACAACTGTGATAACACAATTCGCAATTATGATGACCCAATATGGCACTGTCCTTTCACAATGCACCTTTGAGAAAATACAATGGAGCCTTATAGTGTCTCCTGTACTATTGTGTTGTCAAAATGTAGATTGTGAGATCATAATATACTATTTTGATGGCACAATAGAGTATAATGAAAACAAAATTCAAGATTGTGATGATGCAATACAAACTTTTAATTTCACAATGAAGTATTGTGATGAAACAATGTAGCATTATGATGTTATATTTTAGATTATGATTGAAAAGGGAGCATTTTGATGGCACAATGGAGCATAATGAAGATGTCTTATGGTAACATTATGACTCAAAGCAGTGTCATAATGTCACAGTTCAGCACTGCGACATCAAAATACAGCATTGTGATAGTGCAAGAGAACATTGTGATGCCATAATTCACTATCGTGATGTCACAATTAAGCACTGTGCTTTCACAATACACTATTAGGAAAACATAATGGAACCTTGTTATGTCAAAATGTGAATTTGTGAAATCACAATTCAGCATTGTGAATGCATAACATACTATTGTCATGGTACAGTGAAGCATGATGAGACCATAATTTAAGATTGCAGTGACAATGCAACATTTTGATGTCATAATGGAGTATTGTGATGAAGCAATGCAGCATTGTGATATTTCAGTGTAGACTGCGATAGAAAATGGAGCATTATGATGACAAAATGTAGCACTGTTATGTCACTGTAGAGCCTTGTGATGTCACAATACGGCTTATGATAAAATAGAGCATTGTGATGCCACAGTGTAGCTTGTGATGGCAAAATGAAACATTATTGTGACACTTCAGCATTGTGACATCACAATACAGCATTGTGATGGCACAACAAAGCACCATGGTGACTAAAGTCATTATTGTGATGGCACAGATGAGTATAGTGATGAAATAAAAGCACTGTGTTGTCAAAATATACTCTTGTGATAGCAAATGGAATATTTTGGTAGCAGAATGAAGCTCTGTGGAGCTCTGTGATGGTATAATGGAACCCTGAGATGTCACAAGTCAGCATTGTAATATCACAATGTACTATTATGATAGCACAGTGGAGCACTATGATAAAACATTGGTGCATTTTGATATCACAATATATCATTGTGATGTCACAATGTACTATTGTGATAGCCAAATGGTATCATGATGGCATAATGCAGCATAGTGATGACACAACTCAGTACTGTGACAGCACACTGGAGCATTGTCATGTCAGAAAGGGGCATTATGATGTCAGATAGATCATTATGATAGCATAATGGAACACTATAATGATACAATGAACTACTGTGGTGGCAAAATGAAGCACTATGATATCACATTGTACTCTACCAATGGCAAACTTCAGCATTGTGATGACACAGGGCAATATCATAACACTACCGAATACTGTGATGACACAATGGGGCACTGTGATGTCACAATCTATCAGTATGATGGCAAAATGGAGCATCATAATGGCAAATTTGAGCATTATAATGCCATAATGCAGCATTATAATGACATAATGCCATGAAATGATGTCATAGTTCATTTTGCAATGTCACAATTCAGCATCATGATTAGATAGATAGATAGATAGATAGATAGATAGATAGATAGAGACAGTGATGGCACAATTGAGCATGGAGATGTCACA
Organism: Nannospalax galili; assembly: GCF_000622305.1. Classification (NCBI taxonomy): domain Eukaryota; kingdom Metazoa; phylum Chordata; class Mammalia; order Rodentia; family Spalacidae; genus Nannospalax; species Nannospalax galili. The sequence goes on along the minus strand of NW_008353482.1, from coordinate 2,678,270 downwards.
ATTCAGCATTGTCTTATCACAATGTACAACTTTAAAAAACTTTTTTTGACACATATTTTAAAGATTTGTATTTATTTTATGTGAATGAGTGTTTCAAACACTGCATGTATCTATGTGCACATGTTCATGCCTGGTGCCTGGTGCCTGGTGCCTACCTAGACCAGAAGAGGGCATCAAATGCCCTAGAACTGGAGACAAAGATGGTTGTGAGCTACCATGTGAGTACTGGAAAACTGATCCCATGACCTCTGCAACAGCCCAAGTGCTCTTACCTACTGAGCCATCACTCCAGCCCCACAATGTACCATTTTGATGGCACAATTTAGAAGCAAAATTCAGAATTGTGATGTCAGAGTGTGGCATTATGATGCAACAATGGAGCACTTTTATGAAACAGTGGAGCATTGTGATGTCACAAAAAACTATACTGAATCACTGTGATGACACAATGTAGCTTACTCTGGTAAAACATCATTATGATGGCACAATGCAACATTACTATGACATTATGAGACACTGTGATGTCACAGTTCATCATTGTTTTTGAGACAGGGTCTCCCTGCATACCCAACTGGCCTGGATTTGCTATGTAGACCAGGCTGGCTTGGATCTCACAGAGGTCTACCTGCCTCTGCCTCCTGAGTGCTGGGATTAAGAGTGTGTGCCATATCTGACCACAGTTTGGCATTTTTATGTTAAATTCAGCACTGTGACATTATAATGAAGCATTGTGATGACACTATGAAGCACTGTGATGACAAAATTAAAAATTGAAATGTCACAATATGTGCTGGTTAGTTCTTTTTGTTAACTTGACACAAACTAGTCACCTGGGAAGAGGAAACCTCCACTGAAGCATTTCCTAGATCAGATTGACCTCTGAACATCTGTGAAATTTTTAAAAATTACTGATTGATGTAGGAGGCCAAGCTCACAGTGGGTGGTGCCATCCCTGGACAGGTAGGTTTGGGCTGTATAAGAAAAGTAGCTGAGCAAGCCAGGGGGAAGCAAGCCAGTAAGCAGTGTTCTTCTGTGGTCATTGCTTCCATTATTGCCTCCAGGTTCCTGCTTTGAGTTTCAGCCTTGGCTTCTAGTAACGATGGACTATAAGCTGTAAAGTGAAATAAACCCTTTCCTCCCCAAATTGGTTTTGGCCAGTGTTTTATCACAGCAACAAAAAACAAACCAGGACAGAAATAGGTCTCAGGAGTGGGATATTGCTCTGATGGACCCGAACATGTTGTTTTGGGGGAGGATTGTGGAAGTACTTGAAACTTTGGGCTGGAAAAGTTATTGCATGCTCAGAGCTTAATGAGCTGTGGGATCTTGATGAGAATGTTGAGAGAAATGCAAATGATGAAGGTCTGGCTTGTGAAGCTGGAGAGCCCCACAAAAACTCTATCTGGACATTAGTATACTGTTTTGAATTGATAATCTGTGGTTTCCGGTAAACTGGGGCTAAAGAATCAACTGTGATTAATAAAGGCCTGAAGTGAAACCTTTGCTTTTACTGGGGCAATAGATGCTGGTTAGCTGTGGCTAGAAAAACAGCTGTGATTTTAATAAGAGTCCAACATCATTGAGCTGAAATCTTCTGGCAAGTATGTCTTCAGGGTCAGCACACAGAAGCCGTGACCCACAGTGGCCAAGGATACAACTCAACCTGGTAGCCAAATTCCATAATGTATAAGTCTCCCACATAGTACTAGTTTTGAAGGCAGGAAGGGGTCGTGGAGAGCAGCTAAGACTTGGCACCATTTGACAGGGTTGAAGCCCCTGCACAAAGGTCAACGATAAAGGCCCAGCCTCAGTTGCAAGAAAATCTCAGTATATTGGAGATGCCAGTACCATGGAACAACTACCAAGGGCAGTGGCAGGTATGAAATTGAACTGACTGGAGCCTATGAGACCAAGTGTACTGTGGAAGGCATAGCCAGATAAGTAAAGCTTCCCAAGCCCTTTGGAGCCAAAATATCATGACTGAGTCCCAGACATTGAATACTGAGCTATACTACTGGTCTTTGAGTTTGCCTAATAAGAAAGTATATAACTTGGTTTTTTTTTAATTTTACAGGAATCTGCAGTTAAGAGACTTTGAATTTTTTAAATATTTTTTGGAATTTTCATACAATATAATTTGATGGTACCTTCTGTACCTCTTCTTACTACCCTCTACCCAATTTAATGCACTCTATCATATATATTAAGGTCTAGAGTCTAATTTGTGTCCCCAGAGTCCTTTACTGTAGGTCCATCCCCTGGAGCCTGCCTCATTAGCCTTCTGAGTCACATCCTTAAAAGAGACTAACTCTCCCCCTCCCAACAGCCATCGGATACCAATGGTTCCTTAGGAAGAGTTGGGGTTTCTTATTCACTTCCGCATGACTATGCTGGGATTTTGTTTGGTTTGAGCTTGCGTGGGACTTTTGTGTGTTGTCGCCATTGCTGTGAGTCATATGAGTAATTGACCAGTTGTCTGGAAAACTCTGTATCCATGTGGTCATCCTCTAGTTCTAGTTCTTACAGTCTTTCCATCCCCTCTTCCACAACGATCCCTGAGCCTTGGGTGGCAGAAGTTTGGTATAGTGTTGTATGCAAGGATATGCACTGTGCAGCCTCTTGTTCTCTGCACATTGGCCATTTGTGGGTTTCTCTGGTGAGGGCTGAAAGATGAATTAATCTATGGAAATAACAGTAAGCCATTAGAAGTCTGTTTAATTTTATATCTATTCAACAGAGTAGTGGTATCAGGTTCTTCCCTATGTCCTGTGACCTGTTTAACTTCAGGTTTCTAAGCCTGATATCAGTGTCAGGTATGGGCTCCATCCTATGGAGCAGACCTCAAATCCAATTAGAGAGCAGTTGGTTACTCTCATAATATTTGTGCCACAATTGCATTAGTGGGCATATCTTGCCAGGCCAATTATTGTTGTATTTCACAGGATTCAAAGATGGGTAAGGTTGATGATTATTTTTCTTTCCAGTAGCATGCATTACACCTTCTAGCACTATGAATGCTAACCAGTAGATATGAGGTTCTGAAATCAGTACCAGCTTAATTTTTCCTTGTTTGTTAGACAGCTCATGTATGTAGTGTCTTCAGCAAGAGGGTCTTATAATCAAATTCTGGTGGGTAACCAACAGTAAGGGCAATGGCCAGTAGTGTTTGAGGTCTATGGGACCCCTGGAGACTTTGGATTTTTAAAGAGACTTTTTAAGTGTTTGAATTTTTAAAGACTCTTGGACTTCAAAGTTGTTTTGTATTTTATATTTTGATACCAACATGAGGTCTTGGGGAACTAACAAGAAAGGAAAGGTCATAGTTTAAAGTGATGTTTGTATATTGACAAGGGATCAATTGCACTGGTTTTGTCAACTTGATACAAACTAGAGGCACCTTGGAGGAGGGACCCTCAATTGAGGAATTTCCTCCATCAGATTAGCCTTGTGGCCATGTCTGTGGGCCATTTTCTTAATTGATGATTGGTATAGGATGGCCCAGCCCACTGTGGGCAGTGTCATCCTGGGCAGGTGGGCCTGGGATGTATAAGAAAAGTATTTGAGCAAGTCAGGGGAAACAAGCTAGTAAGCAGCGTTCCTCCATGGTCACTGCTTCTGTTCCTGAACCCAGGATCCTGCCTTGAGTTTCAGTCTTGGATTCCCTCAATGATGGACTAGAAGCTGTAAGGTGAACAAAACCCTTTCTTCCCCAGCTTGGTTTTGGTCACTGTTTTAGCACAAAAATGAAACTTGGACACAATGTATCATTGTGATGTCACAATTCAGCAGTGTGATGACACAATGGAGTGTTGTAATGATACAATGTAGCATTGTGATGCCATAATATAGATTGTAATGATAAAATGAAACATTGTGATATCACAATGCAACATTATTATGACACAGTATAATGTTGTATTATCATAGTTCAGCATTGTGCTATCACAATTCAGCATTATGATGGCACTATACTGCAATGTGGTGGCAAAATGGAGCATTGTGATTACACAATACACTATTATAATGGCACAATGGAGCACTGTGATAAAACAATTCAACATGGTGATATCACAGATTTGACAACACAGTGATGCATTCTGATGTCACAGTTCAGCACTGTGATGATAGATGGAGCTTTGTGATGTCACAGCACTGAGGTAACACAATGGATCATTGTGGTGTCATAATTCAGCAGTGTGATATTGTCATGGAGGATTGTTATGACACAATGTACATTGTGGTGTTAGAGCATTATGAAAGCACACTAAACATTGCAATGTCACAATTCAGCATTGTCATTACATAATTCAGCTTGTGATACCACAATTCAGAACCGTGCTGGCACCACAATAAAGTATTTTGATGGCACAATGCATCATTCTCATGGCACAATGAACCATTGTGATTGAATAGTGCAACAATGTGATGTCATAGAGTCTGTTGTAACAACTCCCTTTTCATCTCTCATTTTATTAATCTGGGTCTTCTCCCTCTTTCTTTTGGTTAGTTTGACTTGGGGTTGGTCAAAGGTGTTAATATTTTCAACTAGCCAACTCTGATTAATTCTATGTCTTGTTCTTTTAGTCTCTATTTCATTAATTTCTACTCTGATCATTATTATTTCTGGCCAGGTTGAAAGGAAAAAATACACAGTGATCATTAGTTAATGCCTCTGCCTCCTGAGTCCTGGGATTAAAAGCATGTGCCACCAAGCCTGGCTAAGACAGTCTATTTTTTAAATATTTTTATGTGTATGAGTGTATTGCCTGCATGTGTGTAAGTACACACACGTTATGCAGTTCCCACAGAGGTCAGAAGAAATGTCAGATCCCCTGGAACTGGAGTCATGGATGGTTGTTAGCCACCATATGGGTGCTGAGAATCAAACCCAGGTCCTCTGTAAGAGTAATCAGTGCTCTTAATCACTGAGCCATTTCTCTAGCACCTAAGATAATTCTATTTTTAAAATCTGTTACAGAATCACATGTCTTTAATAAGACATGTGTTTAATAATGTCTCCAGACATAAGGCCTTATAGTTAGTTTAATTTTTGCACTCAGAGATGCAGCCTAACAAGGAGGACCTGAAAAGGAATGGGAGGGGCTATTAAATATTTTTAGTAAAATGTTGCCTACATGTCTTGTAGCGAATATTTTTTAAAAGGCAAAGATACATTGTTGTAGCTAAACTGTTCTTAAAATTTCTGAAATTCTTGTAAATTTTTCCATACCTATCAGAATTTGTTTTGCAACTTCTTGTTTGAATTATGATTTTTTTCCCTTCTCCCCCCAAACTCTCCTGTAAAAAAAGTGATTCCTGCTAATGAACTGAGGAGACACCTAATATTTTGTATGCCTTTTGATCTAATATTTTGTATGCCTTTTGAGCTATGTAACTTAATAATTGGCTACTTGATTATTTGTTTTATTATGTAATCAATAAAATGATGATGTGTATTAATGTTAGTTTAACCATATATTTATACTGTCTAAGAATGTGTGGTTATAGTTCTGGGGGAGAAATAATTTATCAGTGTTCACCACCTTGTAAAAACTTAGGTTGAGAGTTTAAACATCTCAACAAATAATGAAATGCATTTAAAAAATATGAGAGATGGGAAAAGACACCTCTATATGAACAATAATTTAAAAGAAGTGGGATTTCAGAATACTCTCTCTCTCTCTCTATCACACACACACACACACACACACACACAGAAAAGAAGGAAATTATACAATGATAAAAATGGTCAGGGACTAGAGAGATGGCTCAGTCAGTAAAATTGCCTGCTCTGAGAGCATGAGGACTTGAATTTGGATCCCCAGAGCCCATGTGAAAATGCATACATGCCAAGCATGGTGATGCATGCCTTTACTCTCAGTACTTACGGGGCAGAGGCAGGTGGATCTCTATGAGACTGACGTCAGCCTGGTCTACATAGTGAGTTCCAGGCCAGTTGGGGGCTGCAGGAAGACCCTGTCTCAAAAAAAAAGGCATGGCAGTGCATATCTGTAACCCCAGCCTTGTGGAGAGGCCACATACAGATAGATTTCTGAAACAAATTGGCCAGACAACTTAGCCAAATTCATGAACTTCAGGTTTAGTGAGAGACCCTATCTCAAAAAACAAGAGAAAACCCACAGAATGGGAGAAAATCTTCACCAGCAACTCATCTGACAGATGTTTAACATCCAGACTATATAATGAACTCAAAAAACAAAGAATCAAGAAAGGAAGTAACCCAATTAAAAGATGGGCTAAGGAGCTGAACAGAGAGTCCTCAAAAGAAGAAATAAAAATGACTAAGAAGCATCTTAAAAGGTGTTCAACATCATTAGTAATTAGAGAAATGCAAATTAAAATCACTTTAAGAGTTCATCTTACCCCAGTCAGACTAGCTAAGATCAACAGAACAAATGATACCAAATGTTGGAGAGGATGTGGGAAAAGGGGAACACTCATCCACTGCTGGTGGGACTGCAGCTTGTTCAACCCCTATGGAAAGCAGTGTGGAAAAAACTTAAAAAACTACAAATGAACCTCCCATTGACCCAGTTATAACCCCCCTTGGTATATATGCAAAAAACTCATCCTATTGCAGAGACACTTGTACACCCATGTTTGTTGCTGCTCTTTTCACAATAGCTAAGAGATGGAAGCAACCTAAGTGTCCCTCAACTGGCGCGTGGATAATGAAAATGTGATTCATTTTTTCGATGGAGTTTCACTCAGCAGTAAAGAAAGATGAAATCATGAAATTTGCAGGTAAATGGATGGAACTAGAAACTGTTATACTAAGTGAAGTAACACAAACTCTGAAAAATAAAATAGATGTATGTTCTCCCTCATATGTGGATCCTAGCACAAATCCTTATAAGTGATTATGTATTCAGACATAACTACAGGAACCAGGATAATGAAAAGGAACCAGGGAGGTAAAGGAAAAGAAAGAACCTAAAAGAGAACAGTAGGAAACAGGCATTAATAAGGGAGATATGAATAAAAATGGGGTTATTTTAAGGGGAGGGGGGAGGGAAGGTTGTACAAGGAACCTGGGGGATAAAGAGAAAGAAGGAACTCCAGAGGTGGGATCATAGGAGAAGGGTATTAATAAGGGAAAAATGGGGGACACTTTAAATGGGGAAACCATGGTGGAAGGGTTAGACAACGCAAGAGATAAATAATGCCTAGCTAGTTTAAAAAAACCAGAGGGAACCATATTAATCGAACAACCTATTGACAAATTATACATACAACTAGCTCAAGGAATATAATACATGTCTAGGCAAGGTTTATCTGAGAATGTTTGGTCTTCGTCCAAGCTCTATCTACATAGCACATGGTAATTTAAAGTACCAGACAGGTGGAACTAACCTCCTTGATGTCTAACAGCCATACCTTGAGACCTATACTAATTTAGTCAGATGAACATAAAGGACAGTTTTTGCTCCTTGCCTTCCTAGGTCAACTAAATTCCAGGGGGGTATGAGCATCTCTCAAAATGTCCTGTAACTGTGGTGAGTCACCTGTCCTCTTGATCAAGGAGGCCATGGAAACCCACCAAATGGACTTGAACCCAGTGCCCAGTCTACAAAAAGGAGGGTCAAAACAGAGGAAACATTTCCTCCATGTTTCCAAGTGAAGCCAGCCATGGTTGAGCAGGACCTTTGACTTATCTTCACATAGATGGAACTGGTAAAAGAAAGGAGCCAGGGGCTCCTCCCAAGCCCATGTGACCCCTGAGAAAAAGGTTCTCAAAAGACTTTTAGAGTAAAAATAAATTGGTTTATCTGGGCCAACTGTATGATCTTAAATACCCAAAAGGAAAGTATAACCAAAGGTTAAAGGGGTCAATTTAATTCTTTAAGAGTCCACATGTATAGCTAAAGGCTACATAACAAGAAACAATGCCAGACAGGAGATAACTTCCTTTGTATTGTTGGCCAGGGTGGCCCAAGAGACTCCCAGGCAGTAACCTAGCATAGAACTGGGAAAATGAACAGCAGACCCCAATCTTATCTAAAGGAATTTTGGCAACTGATTGCTGCTAAATGAGGAAGAGCTGATCTTCCTAAAACAAGGAACTCTACATAGGCTGACTAGGTTCAGCTGGTGGACAATCACTGGAGAACGGCTGGGGGCACCAACAACAGTGGACAGTAAGTAACATGGATTACAGAGTATATGGGCTTCAGTGGTGGGGGGAGGATGGAAGGGTGCCATTTGGGATGTGGGTATATAGATGAATAAAATTGTTTTGGATGTTCTGTGTGAAATACATACAAAAAATCAACAAATTTTTTTAAATGAGTTATATTTGAGGAAGAAGCATCAAAATTTGCTCCATGTTAATTAGTAGAAGTGAAACATATTACCATTGAAATCTACCTGATGATTTCATATCCATGCTCAGGTGGATCTCAGAAAGTAACCAACTGTGACTAGTAATAATCAGATACATAGCGATTAGAGACACATATGCAAACATCTGTTAGTAGCATTAAAAATGAGTTTTTCTGTATGAAACAGTATATTTAAAAACAAAATGGAGATCTTTTTTAAAGGTTAAAACCTCATTCAATTTTATGTCTTATAGGGTTTATACTGAGTTCAATATTGTATAACTGTATTAATTCAACTGTGAACCTAAAAATTTACAGCCAATACTGAAAGAGATGCATCTTTGCTCTGGAAATTGTTATCGAATATGTTAATGCTATAAGAAATGCTTCTTCTAATCATGTGGTTATTAAATAAATAATTTTTTAAAGGTGAAAGGTTCTATAGCACTAGGTTTTCATAGGACTTCTTCAAAAGGCCTTTAGTGTTCGTTATCCCTCCCCATACTCCCATCCCTGCCCCATTTAATCCTTCCCATCCTGTTATCCCCTTTTTCCCTTCATGTCACTGCATTCAATCTCCTCTCCCATGAAGCCACCCCCCCTCCCCCCTTACTAGTTTCCTGACCTCTATTGATTTTCCCAATTAAAGCACACATATCTAAAGATTCAAAACTAGCATCCAAGTAGGAGAGAGAGCATGCAACATTTGTCTTTCTGGGTCTGGGTTACCTCACTCAGGATGCTTGTTTCCACTTCCATACATTTACCTGAAATTTCATAATTTGTTTTTCTTAACAGCTGAATATAATATTCCATTGTATACATGTGCCATTCTCATTATCCATTCATCAGTTGATGAACATCTAGGTTGTTACCAATTTCTGGTTGTTAGCAAGGCAGCAGCAATGAACATGGATGAGCAGGTATCTCTGTAGTAGGATATAGAGTCCTTTGGGAATATGCCAAAGAGTGGTATGGCTGAATCATGTGGTAGATCTATTT
>NW_008353482.1:2663682-2664175 GCF_000622305.1 Nannospalax galili | reverse complement strand
GGAGATAGTGGTGTATTGAAGTCCCCTACTATTAATGAGTTGGGGTTAATTTGGGTCTTGAAGTCCTGTAGTATTTTTTTACATTCTTGCTATAGCTGTACTTTTACTCTGTTATACCCTCGTTGGAATTCTTTCTGCAACCCCTTGGGTATAGTCATTCCTTTCTTCAGCTCTTTGTATTGCTCCCAGAACTCTCTGAAGGGCTGGTTTTGTGGACAAGAATTCCTTCAGCCTATTTATGTCATGGAAGATTTTTCTTTCCCCTTCAACTATAATAGTCATTTTGGCTAAATATAGTAATCTGAGGTGGCATCTGTGGTCATTAACACTGGGACTACTTTGGTCCAGGCTCTTCTGGCTTTCATAGTTTGCATTGAAAAGTCAGCTGTGATCCTAATGGGTTTTCCTTTATATGTGACTTGTTGTTTCTCTTTTGCAGCTTTCAGAATTTTCTCTTTGTTTTGTGCATGTAGTGTTTTTACTACGATGTGCC
>NW_008353482.1:2658228-2662421 GCF_000622305.1 Nannospalax galili | reverse complement strand
AGGGTCAGGAAGCAGTATTGATTCCCCAGGTGTCTGGGACCCCAAGACTAGGAATGATGCAGGGCTCAAACTAGGAGTATAGAACGGCGAGGGGGGTCGGGGGATGGAAGGGTGAATGTGGCTTAGGGAGTCCCAGGGGCGGAGAGCTGCGCTATAGACTTACCCCAAGAGGCCTGAGGATAGTAGTCTGTTTTGTTTTGTTTTATCTTAGGCATTTTGACTGGGGTAACACATACACACTCTAAAAAGAGTTTAAATGGAGTCACCCTACAAGCATTGGGGACAGACAATCCTTCTACCAGACACCACAGGCTATCAAATAAAAAGCCCAGTGCCAGGAATGGATACCCTCTTTTGGAGTTGTTGACAGTAGGGATCCTAGAAATACTCAAGCAATACTGGCTATTGCCACTGCTCTCTGATACCTGCCAGAACTTGATGGTAGGACCCTATTACCAAAGACAATATATACATGAGTTTAGAACAAATGAAGAGAAATCACCTGGTACTGACCTCAAAACTTCATCTCTACTGGATAGATTTCATAGTGCTGAAAAGTGCTATGCATGCTACTGGAAAAGTAATCATCAACCTTGTCCAAATTTGAACCCTGTGAGCTACAATAACAACTGACCTGGCAAGCTATGCCCACTGTGGTAATGGTGGCACGAATGTTAAGGGAGTGACCAACTACTTTCTGCTTGAATTTAAACTCTACTTCACAAGATAGAGCTTATAACTGGCACTGTTATCAGAGCCAAGAACCTGTGGCTAGTCAGGTCACAGGCCATAGAGGAGAACCTAATACTATTATTCTATTAAATGGACATAGTTTTAATGGTGCCTAATAGCTTATTGTTATGCCCACAGATTAATGTATCTGTGAATTCTCACTAGAGAAGCTTCTTCTTGCAGAAGATGGTGATTAACACGGAGACCCAAAACTGGCCAATGTGCAGAAAATAAGAGACCACAGAATGTTCAGCCCCAAATGTGATATAGGCTGCAAGGCTCAGAGATCATTGCAGAAGAGTGGGGTGGAAAGATTGAAAGAGCCAGAGGTGATGAATGACTACAAACAAAGAGTGTTTCCCACCCAAACAGGACTATTGCACATATGAACTCACAACAATGTGACAACACCTGTGAAAGCTCAAACCAGACAAAATCCCAGCACAGAGGCAGGGAGGTTGCCAAAAATTCTCAACCCTAGTTGAGGAAGCATTGACAATTGATGGCTGTTGGGAGAGGGAGAATCTTTTTTTTTAAGGTTGACCAGTCTCCAGGAGATGGATCTACACCAAGAGCACCTGGGAACACAAATTAGACTTACTAGGCCTTAAAAAAGGAGTAATAGGGAAATCAAGCATCTTGGTGCACTCCTTTAAAAGTGAAGTCATGGTGTAGTAGGATGGAGGTGGAGGTGGAGGAGGGGTCTCAATATGCTCAAAATACATTGTATGGAGGCTGGAGAGATGGCTCAACCATTAAGAGCACTGACTGATCTTGCAAAGGACCCAGATTTGATTCCCAGCATCCATATGGTGGCTAGAATAGGGAAATCAAGCATCTTGGTGCACTCCTTTAAAAGTGAAGTCATGGTGTAGTAGGATGGAGGTGGAGGTGGAGGAGGGGTCTCAATATGCTCAAAATACATTGTATGGAGGCTGGAGAGATGGCTCAACCATTAAGAGCACTGACTGATCTTGCAAAGGACCCAGATTTGATTCCCAGCATCCATATGGTGGCTAGAAACCATCTTTAACTCCAGTTCCAGGGGAATCCAAAGCCCTCTTCTGACCTCTGGCATTGCATGACATGGGTTCAGTCACATACATGCAGGTAATACACTCATTCACATAAAATAAAAATAATAGGTCTGTCCTCCTAGCCTGGGACCTGTCCCATTCCTTGTCTTGGCACCCCAGACACGAGGGGAACCACCACTGATTCCTGATACTTTGCATCCAGACCAACCCAGTTCCTTCTGGAGTCCCCAGGAGCCCTCTGGGCCTGGCCCAGGCCTCACCTCCCTCTGCTTCCCTGGGTTTCACAACCCACCAACCACTTTCCTGGATGCCAGGGTTGACCTTTCCATTTCCTGATCCTTTGCATCCAGACCAACCCAGTTCCTCAGCGCAGTCCCGAGGAGCCCTCGGGGCTTTTCCCACCCCCATCTCCTTTTGAATCTCTGGGTGACACAGCCACCAGCTGCCCTAGACCAGCATCTTTCCTGGGCCTGGCTCCAAGGCCAGGAAATTTTGAAGACTAGAAATATTGAAGACTACTCAGGATGAAATGAAGAAGGAAGTGAAACACTCAGTAAGCCAATTAGAAACGACAGGAGAAAGCCTCACCAATAGGATGAACAAGATGGAAAACAGAGTATCAAGACTGGAAGATAAAGTGGATGAACTGGACCACTCAAGCAAAGATTATGAAAAATTTAAGAAATCACAAGAATGGAATATGCAGGAATTGAGTGATACTATAAAAAGACCAAACTTGTGAATCATAGGCATATAGGAAGGAGAAGAATCCCAAGACAATGGCATGGACCAGATCTTCAACAGAATCATGGAAGAAAATTTCCCAAAATAAAGAAAGACATGCCCATACAAATACAAGAAACATACAGAACACCAAACAGACAGGACCAGAAAAGAAACTCTCCATGGCACATCGTAGTAAAAACACTAAATGTGCAAAACAAAGAGACAATACTGAAAGCTGCAAAAGAGAACAGGTCACATATAAAGGAAAACCCATTAGGATTACAGCTGACTTTTCAGTGAAAACTATGAAAGCCAAAGAGCCTGGACCAAAGTATTCCCAGTGTTAAATGGCCACAAATGCCAACCCAGATTACTATACCCAGCCAAAATGTCTATTACAGTTGAAGGGGAAAGAAAAATCTTCCATGACATAAATACGCTGAAGGAATTCATGTTCACCAAACCAGCCCTTCAGAGAGTTCTGGAAGCAATACAAAGAGCTGAAGAAAGGAACAACTATACCCAAGGGGTTGCAGAAAGAAATTCAATGAAGGTATAACTGTGGAAAGGTACAGCTATATCAAGAATGTAAACAGAAATAAAAATGACAGGATTCAATACACATCTTTCATTAATAACTTTAAATATTAACGGACTGAACTCCCCAGTCAAAAGACACAGACTAAGTGAATGGATTAAGAAACAAAACTTTTTGTTGTCTGCAAGAAACTCACTTTCAAGGAAAGATACTATCTTAAAGTGAAAGGATGGAAAAAATATACCAGTGAAAGGTACTAAGAAAAAGCAGACATTGCAATTCTAATAGCTGACAAAATAGACTTTAAACTAAAACTAATCAGAAGGGACAAAAGAGGGCCACTTCATTCTGATCAAAGGAACAATAAACCAAGAGGATATTACAATCATGAACATATATTCACCAAACTATGGTGCACCCAACTTCATAAAAATAATACTACAGGACTTTAAGACCCAGATTAATCCCAACTCATTAATAGTAGGGGACTTCAATACCCCACTGTCTCCATTACATAGGTCAACAGGGCAGAGAATTAATACAGAGACATGTGAATTAAACAATACCATATATCAAATGGACTTAACAGACAGCTACCGAGTATTCCACTCAAGCACCAAAGGACATACTTTCTACTCAGCACCCCATGGAACCTTCTCCAAAATCGACCATACACGGGGGCACAAAACAAACCTCAACAAGTACAAAAAGATTTAAATAATTCCATGCATTCTATCAGACCACAGTGCAATTTAAAGCTTAGAGTCAATACTGGAAGAAACCCTAATCACCACATGAACACATAGAGATTAAACAACACACTCCTGAATGATGAATGGGTCAAATGAGAAATTAAGAAAGAAATAAAAGTATCCCTGGAACTAAATGAAAAGGACAGTACAACACAACAAAACCTCTGGGACATGTGGAAAGCTGACCTTAAAGGGACGTTTATAGCTCTAAGAGCCTACATTAAAAAAATCGGAAAGAATACAAATAAATGACTTAACATTGCAATTCAAGACACTTGAAAAGAAACAACAAATGAAACCCAAACCCAGAAGACAAGAAGAAATAACAAAAATCAGGGCAGAAATTAATGAAATTGAAACAAAACAATACAAAGAATCAAGAGTCCAAGAGCTGGTTCTTTGAAAAGG
>NW_008353482.1:2655084-2657387 GCF_000622305.1 Nannospalax galili | reverse complement strand
CTAGAAATTATTAACACGTTCAGTAAAGTGGCAGGTTACAAAATTAACCTACAAAAGTCTGTAGCCTTCCTATATACCAATAACAAGCAATCAGAGAAAGAGCACATGGAATCACTCCCCTTCACAATAGCTGCAAAAAAACATGTTGGAATAAACCTGACCAAAGACATTAAAGTGCTCTACAATGAAAATTTTAAATCATCAAAGAAAGGGATTGAGGAAGACATCAGAAGATGGAAGGACGTCCCATGCTCATGGATTGGAAGAATTAATATTGTGAAAATGACCATCCTACCAAAAGTCGTTTATAGATTCAATGCAATGCCAATCAAAATCCCCATGACATTTTTCACAGAATTGGAAAAAAACATCCTAAGATTCATATGGAAGCATAAAAGACCTCGGATAGCCAAAGCACCCCTGAGCACGAAGAGCAATGCTGGGGGGATTACTATACCAGATTTCAAGCTGTATTATAGCGCTATAGTCATAAAAACAACATGGTACTGGCACAAAAATAGACCCATAGGTCAATGGAACAAAATTGAAGACCCAAATATGAGTGCATGCAATTTCAGCCACCTGGTATTTGACAAAAGGGCCAAGAACCTTCCCTGGAGGAAAGACGGCATGTTCAACAAATGATGCTGGCAAAACTGGATCTCCACCTGTAGACGAATGAAACTAAACCCCTTGCACAAAAGTCAATTCCAAATAGATCAAAGACCTCAATGTAAAGCCGGAAACTCTGAAACTGTTAGAAGAAAACATTGGCAATAACCTACAAGATATGGGTGTAGGAAAGGATTTTCTAAACTGGACATCAATTGCTCAGGAAACAAGGGCAAGAATTAACAAATGGGACCACATTAAACTAAAAAGCTTCTGTACATCAAAGGAGGCAACCAGGGAAGTGAACAGAAAACCAACAGAATGGGAGAAATCTTCACCAGCAACACATCTGACAGAGGTTTAATATCCAGAATGTAAAACAAGCTCATAAAACAGAGAATCAAGACAAGAAGTAACCCAATTAAAAGATGGTCTAAGGAGCCGAACAGAGTTCTCAAAGAAGAAGTAAAGATGGCTACGAAGCAACTTAAAAGATGTTCAATATCACTAATAATTAGGGAAATGCTAATTAAAACCACTTTAAGATTTCATCTTACCCCAGTCAGACTGTATAAGATCAAGAGAACAAATGATACCAAATGTTGGAGAGGATGTGGGGAAAGGGGAATGCTCATCCACTGCTCGTGGGGCTGCAAATTTGTTCAGCCCCTATGGAAAGCAGTATGGAGAACTCTTCAGAAACTACAAATGAACCTACCATTTGACCCAGTTATACCACTCCTTGGCATACAGCCAAAGAACTCATTACCTAAGTGCCCCTCAACTGATGAGTGGTTACCAAAAATGTGGTATATTTACACAATGGAGTTCTATTCAGCAGTAAAGAAAAATGAAATAATGAAATTTGCAAGTAAATGGATGGATCTAGAAACTGTAATACTGAGTGAAGTAACACAGACTCAGAAAAACAAACGACATATGTTCTCCCTCAAATGTGGATCCTAGCATCAAATCTTTATAAATGAGTTTGTATCCAGACACAGCTATAGGAACCAGGATAATGAAAAGGAACCAGGGAGGTAAAGGAAAAGAAAGATTATGAAAGAGAAGAACAGTAGAAAACAATGCATTAATAAGGGAGATATGGATAAAAATTGGGTTAGTTTAAGGGAGGGGGGAGGGAAGGGTATACAAGGAACCTAGGGGATAAAGGGAAAGAGGGGGCTCAAGAGAGGTATTAGTAAGGGAGAAAGGGGGGAAATGGGGGCACCTTAATTGGTGAAACCATGATGGAGGGGTGAGACAATGAGAGAGAGAAATAATGCCTAGCTAGTTTTGAAAACCAAAGGGAATCATATTACTCCAACCACCTATTGACAAAATATACATACCAGATCAAGAAATATATGTCTAGTAAGGCTTATCTGAGAACAATTGGCCTTTGCCCAAGATTGATCTACATGACACACAGTAATTAAAAATACTAGACTGGTGGAACTAACCTTCTTGGGTGTTTAACAGACATACCTTGAGGTCTATAATAATTTGGTCAGAGGGACATAAAGGACACTTTTTGCTCCTTGCCCTCCTAGGTCAACTAGTTCCAGGGGACTATGAGCATCTCTCAAAATGTCCTGTAATTGTGGTGGGTCACCTGTCCTCTTGATCAAGGAGGCCGAAGAGACCCCACCAGATGGACTTGTTCCAATGTCCAGTCTACAAAGAGGAGG
>NW_008353482.1:2633413-2654626 GCF_000622305.1 Nannospalax galili | reverse complement strand
AATATTGACAACTGATTGCTGCTAGATGAGGAACAGCTGACCTTCCTAATAGGCTGACTAGATTCACCAGATGGACAAGTAGTGGGGAATGGCTACACAGCATACAGTAACAGGGATATCGGAGTATAAGGCTCTAGTAGGGGGAGGGAGGCTATGGGAGGGTGCCATCTGGGAAGTGGGTATATAATTGAATAAGATGGTTTGGGATGTTCTGTCTGATACACACACACAAAATCAACAAATTTTTTTAAATGTATTATATTTGAGAAAGAAGCATGGAAATTTACATCATGTTAATTAGTAGAGGTGATGAACATTACCACTGAAATCTACCTGATGACTTTATAGACATACACAGGCACCAAGGATCCAAGTGCAACCGATTATGACTAGTAATAATCAGATACATACATATTAGAGATGTATGTGCCAACATCTCAGTGTTAGTAGCAAAAACAATGAGTTTTTCTGCAAGGAACAATATGTGGTTATTAAATTTCTTTAAATTTCAAAAAAGAAAGAAAATAAATATTTTTAGAAATACATTGTATGAAATTCTCAAAGAATCAATAAAATATTTAATTTTTATATGTATGTGTTTTGACTGCATACATGAAGGTATAGGTGAGTGCAATGCCTATGGAAGTCAGGAGAGGGCATCGGATCCTCTGGAACTGGAGTTACAGATGGCTGTTAGCCTCCATGTGGGTGTTGGGAACTGAACCAGGTCCTCTGCAAGAACAGCCAGTGCTCTTAATCATTGAGTCATTGCTTCAGCCCTAATAAAAACACTTTAAAAAAAAAAAAAAAGGTGGAGAGCATCAAGGAAAGATACCTGACATCAACTTGAGGCCTCCACATACATGCATACACACTTAGACACACACCTGTACACACATGTGCACACACACATATACACACAGATCAATCAAGAAGATGAAAAAATTATGACTATATTGGCACCAAATGCCAAAGCTCCTAAATACACGAAGAAAATCTTGACAGGCTTGAAGGGAGGGATAGATAACTGAGCTGTAATTGGCAGGGGATTTTAATGTCTACCTTCAGTAACAGAACAACTAGATGAAAATCAATAAGAAGAAAATAATCTCATTTATGATAGTGCTGAAGTGAATAAAATATTTAAGAATAAACTTAACCAAGGGGAATAAAAACTTCCAAAAGTACAAAATGTTGTTGAAATAAAGTAAAGGTGACACAAATAAAGGTTTGTGGACTGAAAGAGATTTGCTAAAATGTTATAATACTGTGACTAGAGTTTTTTTAAATATTCTATTTAATATTTTTATTTTATGTGTATGAGTGTATTGCCTGCATGTGAGTGCACCCGTGTCATGCAATGGTGAGGAGGTCAGATGAGGGCTTCAGATTCCCCTGGAACTGGAGTTAAGGATGGTTCGTATGACTAGAGTTTTAAAGCAAAAGCCTGGGCTCTGACAGCCACTGTGATCTAGGCTCAGTCATCATCCTGATACTCCAGTTGAGAAGAAAGGAGCTAGGCATCTTGGTGTACTCCTTTAATCCAAGCATTCTGGAGGCAGAAGTAGGTGTATCTCTGTGAGCCTGGGGCCAGCCTGGTCTATATAGAAACTTCCAAGCCAACTGGGGTTACAGGGAGACCCTGACTCAAAAATACCATAAACAAGGAGAGAGTGTGGGGGGGAATGGCAAAAAACAGGGAAAGGAGATTTCAATCTGTGGGTTGAGAAGAACAGTGATCCCAACTTTGTACATAAAAGAGCTTCAGGGGTTTTTTAATGAATTTTTAAATCTTACGTGTTTGAGTGTTTTGCCAGCTGGTGTGTAAATTCATCCATGTCATGAAAACCCTGTGCAAACCAGAAGAGGGCGTCACATCCTCTGGAGCTGGAGTTATAGACAGTTGTTAACCACCATGTAGGTAATGGGAACCAAACTGGGGCCCTCTGGAAGAGCAGCCAGTGCTCTTAACGGCTGAACCGTCTCTCCGGCCCCAAGAGCTTCAGTTCTAAATGGAAGAAGGATCCAGCAAGCAGAAGGTGGTATGCATTGTAAACAGTCCTGGTCAAGATGTGGCACTGTTGATCATTGTCGTCTGTCCTGTAGAACAAAGTGGTCTGATAAATTGCTAACTTACTACTCACAGAGTGATCACCTAGGGGACCAATTCCTACAAGATGACCTGTTCCAGAGTGTGGCCAGCCATCACAGAAGAGGACTGTTTTCCTCTTGGGGTGCTCTGTCCCTGCTGCTCCTGGAACTGAAGGAAAACGCAAGTTTAGGACAATGACTCTTTACGCCTTCAGGCTTAAAGGAGGATGAGATGTTTAGATAGTGTTGGCTTCTAGATAGACACCCTTTGAGTGATTAATGATATGCTTACATGCAGAGGAAATCTGGTGACCAAAAGCAAAGGAGCAAAGTGAAGTCAGAAATGTCAGGCTTTTGTCCTGATTTTTAGTTATCTTATCAGCCTCATGAGTAATCAATGCTTTTTAGCATTGAAGCTTCTAAGTAGCTGCTCCAACAGTACACAAAGCAATCTATAGATCTGATGCAATCTCAGTGGAAGACCCAGCTTTTGTTTCTCAGAAATAGAGAAACTCATCCTAAAATTCATATAGAGTCTGAAAAGATCCCAAGTAACCAAAACACTCCTGAAAAAGAACAAAGCCGGATGGAGATTTACATGTTCCGATTTGAAAGCTCATTACAAAGCCACAGTATTTAAAACAGTGTGTACAGTCAGATACATGTGCTGCTGAAAGAAAATAAGGAGCCCAAAAGTCAGCTCTCCTGCATCTAGTCAGATCATTTTCTTTTCAAATTGCCTTTACTTTTAGTTCTACAGCAGGTCAAGACTCTGTTCTGTCAAGTAGGGTAAGTGTTCTTCAAATGATTTTCCACAAGGAGCCAAGACTATTCAATGGGAAAAAGGCAGTCCTTTTAGCAAATGATATTCAGGAAACTTGACCAATCACATGCAAAAGAATGAACTTGGACCTTTTCCTAATAACACACACACACAAAATGAGCTCAAATGTATCAAACACATAAATGTAAGAGCTAAAACTACAAATCTCTTAGAAGAAAGCATGGGGGAAGTGTTTTACAGCCTTAGGTTGACAAAATTTTTTTAGCGTGACACCAAAATCAAAGGCCATAAGCTAAAGTCAAGGAAGTTGGGCCACACTGAAACGTAAAGCCTCTGTGCTAAGGATACAAGACAGAAGGAAAAGGAGAACTATGAAAGGCAAGTCATGCATTTGATCAAGTGTCATTATGCAGAATACATAAAGAATTCCCATGACATAGCAACAGCTGAGAGAGAGAGAGGAGAGAGGAGAGGAGAGAGGGGGAGAGAGACAGAGAGGGAGGGAGAGAGAGAGGAGAGAGTGAGAGAGAAAGGGAGAGAGAGGAGAGAGGGAGAGAGGAGAGAGGAGAGAGGAGAGATGGAGAGAGGAGAGGAGAGATACTCAGGAGAGAGGCTGGCACATAGTGCAGGCCCAGGGAAGCAGAGGGTTTTGGAGGTTTTAAACCATGATTGATTGACTCTGTTACTTTGGGTGTGATGAGGAATGCATCATGGCTGAAGCCTGTGATGGAACATGACTGCTACCCCAATGGCAAGAAAACAGAGAGAGAGAGAGGAAGAGAGACCTGAGTATTAAGAGTGCTTTCCAGGTCCACCTGAGGCCCTGGATTTGATCCTCAATACACAAGGAACACTAGGAGGAACAGAGAGAGGGAGAGGAGAGAGGGAGAGAGAGAAGAGAGAGAGAGAGAGAGAGAGAGAGAGGAAAAGGTCTTGAACAGACATTTCATAAACATACACAAATGGCCACAAGCACAGGGGAATAAAGCTCAGTATCATCATCATTATGGAACACAAATTAGAACCACAATGGGACAGCACCTCACACTCAGTAAGACGAAACAATAGCAAGGGTTGTGGAGGAAGTGGAGAAGCTGAACCCTTGTGCCCCAATTGGGCTATGATATGGTACAGAAATAGTACAGCACAGAGCAAAACGCAATCATTTCTCAAAAGTTAGAACTAGACTTAGAACTGGGAGGTGGTTCACTTGTTAAAGTGCTTGCTTTGCAAGCATGAAGATCTGAATTTGATCCTCAGAACTCACTTTTTAAAAATGCTTAGCTCAGTAGCATGCACTTGTAATCCTAGCACTAGGTCCCTAAGGCTAGTTGGCCACCCAGCTTCGCCTGTTTGGTGAGTTTCAAATCAATGAGAGACCCTTTCAAAACAAAGAAACATAGTGCCTGAGGAACAACATCTGAGGCTGTCCTCCAGCCTCCACATTCATATGTGTGTATACTTCACACACATGCACCTGCACACACATGAACATGCACACACACAAAGAAATGAAAAAAAAAACTTAAAGAAACTGATTCATCATGATCCAGCAATTCCATATCTGGACATGTACTTGAAAAAATTGACAGAGTCTTGTATATCTCGTGCTCATAGCAGCATTAACCTCAGCAGCCCAAATGTAGAAGAAACCCATGTGTCCATTGATAGATAACTGCCTAAACAAAATGTGGTATATCCATACAATAGAATATTATTTGACCTTATAAAGAAAGGAGACTCTGACATATGCTACAATAGGGATGAATCCTGAAGATACTGTGCTGAGTGTAATAGAAATAAGCCAGTCACAAAAGGACAGTTACTATATGTCATTCATTTGAGGGCCTTGGGTGGTCAAGCTGATAGCAAGGGAAAGTAGGGTAGGAGTTGCCAGATGGGGGAAGGGAGGATGAAGAGTTAGTGTTTGATATGGATGGAGTTTCAGACTTGCAAGATGAAAAGATTTCTGGAGACAGACAGACAAAATCATGAGTGCACTTAATATACTGAGCTCCTCACCCACAGATGACTAAGATGGCAGATTTTATGTCAGGTGTATGTTGCCACAATTGAAAGACAAAGACATTGGCAAGAATGAACAGACAATGGACTGCTCATACCAAGCTGAGGGAATGTGACATGGCACAGCCACTCTGGAAGAAAGCTCGGCAGCTTCTTATAAAATGAAGTATGTAACTACCATATGACCCAGCAATTGCATTCCTGGGCACTTCTCCCAGAGCAACGATGACTTATATTCACATGAAAGTCTGTACATGAGAGCTCATAACAGCTTTGTTTGTAAGGGACCCAATGTGGAAACAGCCCAGAGATTCTTCAACAAGTGAATGCTTAAATGATCAGCCATGAAAAGAACAATCTGCGGCACACGTGACATGGACGACTCTCAAGGAAGTGATGCTGAATCAAAAGAGCCAATTCCAAATGGTGACACACTGCAATTCCATCTATGCAATGTCACTAAAAGAGTAAAATTCTAAAACTGGAGACGTGGTTGTCAGAGGTTAAGGAAAGGTGTGAGAGGACAAGGCTATAAACGGTACCGGGAAGAGGTCTGTGAGGATGGAAGGGTCCTGGGTACCAGCTGCATCTTGTTTGTATCATAGCTTTGCAGGACATTTCCATCTGCGGAACTGGTGGAAGAAACAGGAGAATCTCCACAGTATTCTTGACTTCTGCTATAATTATCTCAAAATAAAAAAAGTTTAATTTTAAAAAGGGCATAATAATCAGTTATTATCCGCTGCAATTTCTCTGGGTACCATGTGGCAGAGTACCTTCCTCCACTCTGTCTGGGTCCAGCTGAAGGCTCTTCCCTGACATATATGGTAGTCAGACACTGGTGGTAGCAGGGATTTGAGCTAGGCTGTCAGCCAGAACACTGATTCATGGCCTCTTCCTGTTGTGTAAACTTCCTCATGCCATGGTGTCTGGGGTCAAGGGGAGATGTCCCCCCAAAAAAGCAGAGTTGAGGTGTCATAAGTCATGCTGAAGTCTTAGAAGTCACCCATCAAAGTCACCTACCACTACAGGGTACCAAAGTCTCACCAAGTACAAGGCAAGGGACTAGAATGCCAGACATGCTGTCATGGGCAGTTCTGTCAGAACATCTGACCTCTGGGAACTGTGCTCTCAGCCTGGGGACCTCACAGACTAAGAGAAGGAGAGGGAATCAGGATTTGTCACTGAGCAGAAGAGCTGGGGCAGTGGCTACGGGCAATTTACAGCTCTGCTCCCCTCCTTCCCAGAACATGTCTGGTGTGTGGGGCATAACACCACCACCCCCGCCCCATGGGACCAGCAGCATACTGGAAGGAGGGGACTCAGTGAAGCTGGGGTGCAGACCAGGGCTGCAGCTGTAGTGGCTGACATTGACAGACACTCCTAGTCTGTGATGTCAGTACCCAGGGAGGACACAACTCCGAGGAAAGGCGCTGAACAGGAATAACCCACAGGAGGTCTTGTTGGATTCATGGCAGCTCTGAGGACAACCCTCCTCCACCCCCTTTCTCTCAGGGAACTGGCCTGGAAAAAAGTGTCCAGGAGTGGCATATGGCTCTTTTCCTTCAGTCCTTTGTCCCACCCTCTGGGACCCGATGCCCAGCAAATCTACAGTCACAGTCTACAGCACAAGGGGCATCCACTTCTTGGGGAAATAGCAGGGGTTCTAGAAGAGCAAAGATTGCTGTGGATAATTCTGTGGAGGATATCTTCCTCCATAAAGATCTCCCAAAGTGCAGAAGCTTGAGGAAGGGAGCCCAGACCACCAGTGAGTGATGATGGGACTCACACTTGGAGTGTGAAACCCCTCAGACTAGCCTCATCTAAATCTAGTGCTCAGTGGACATAGCAGAAGGGACACCCATGGGAGTTGGAAGAGTGGAACAAAAAGAGGAGGGCACTGAAGCTTCAAGAGGAGTCTGGGCAAGGGGGTTGGCCATGGGCCCTCAAGAGAAGGGGGCAATGGGAAGTCTCTTTATTGATGAAAAGAGATGGCCAGGAAATGAGTCTGTGGTAGAGAGAAGCATAAACAAAAGAAAATTCCAATCTGTGCTTCATGAGGTATGGTTTTCTATACTGCTCAACAAATCATTATAATTTGTTAATTGTCCTAGTATGTTTTGTGTTGCTATGACCAAATATTTGAGGTTGTGTATTTTAAAAAGAACGAGGCTAATTTAGCTCTAGCTCTGGAGGTTCAAGAGCATGGCATTGGTATTAACTGAAGAGAGTCACATGGAAGAGGATGTGACTTGATGTGAATTGAGGGAGTGTGTATGGAAGAGGGATTCAGAGGTGGTATCAGGCTCATAATAATGTTCTTGTAGTAACTAATGCAGGCCTCTGGGATCTGGCCCACTCCCATGAGACAACATTAGTCCATTCATGAGGGTGGAGTCCTCAGAACCCACTCCGGCCAATCAAGGTCCCACCTCCTCAACATGCCACACTGGAGACTGAACATCTGCACATGAGCCTTTAGAGGGCAAACCACATCAAATGGCAGCACCGACTGAAGCACACAGGCCATTACAACCTCAGAGGTTTTGGGGGTGGGCGCCCACACACAGCTCAAATTGATCCTCTCATCTGAGATTCACTGGGCTCTGCTCCATCACCTCTCATATCATCCCTCATGTGGAGCTCGCTGTCCTCTTCCAAGTTGTTGCAGGTTGCTGATTGGTTTGGGGTCCAAGCCTCACAACTATCCAATCTTGTGGTTGCAAGATTGGAATCTCCACTTCCTTGGTAACTGCAGGTCACCTGGCAACTTGTTGAGTGTTTCAGCCTGCCCCTCTGCCACGAAGATGTCCTAGAGAGCTGGCAACACAGCTGTTTAGTGCCCTCCAAGCCAGTTCTCTCTGCCCCCTTTCACGGGCTCCCCTCACTGGATGAGGCAGACCCAGGATAAGCTTGTCTCCCTTTTGGCGAGCTCCATTGACCTATGCATAATCATGAGCGAGACACCCTGCAATAGTCCTGGTTCTACACACCTGCAAAAAGGAATTATATAGAGAGTTTGGTCCAGGAGTGGGAAACTTGAGCCGCTTTAGAACCCTGCTCACCACATCTGGGTTTGGAGTGTGAATTTATAGTTGCTTGGAGGTGTGGAAGCCTCCATGAATGACATGGAAGAGATTCCCCAACCACAGGTGTCCTTGAGGTTCATGGGAGACACGAACGGAAAAATTCTTGTGGGGGAGAAAGTGAATCACCACTGAAGACAGCACACTTGAAAAATTGGCCAAACACATGGAAACAATGTCCACCATGAAAGAGAGTAGAAGGCACACACAGGAGATTTAGCCTCCCAAAGACCTGACTGCCATCAGGCAAGTCCACACCTCTTCATGGATATATAGTCATCCACAGAGGAAATATTCCATGGCGTTCCACAGACACCACCCAGATGTGCACACACACTACTTTTCCCTATACATGAAAATGCATAGTTTATAAATTAGGTATAGTAAGAATAATAATAACTAATAGTGGCATACAATTTAACCATCGATTGTAATGGAGGTTATTTAAAACTTTTGAATCATTTATTTCCAGATTTTCCAATCAATAGTTTTGAGTCAGTTGACAGAAGGTAACAGAAAAAAAAACTCTGTGCCCAAAGGAAGACAAGTTCCTGTGTGCTGTGGTGTCGAATCCACACGTTACCTTAGAACAATAGAAATGAGTAAGAATTGTGGCAAACTTGATGAAATTTTTCATTGCAAAACTAAAGCATTAAAAGATTTTGTACTGTCTTCCACAATAATTAAAATTCCTTTGACTTAATTATATGGCTGACTTACTGCAGTATTTGATCACGATATGTTCAGTTCATGGTTGATTTCCAAAATTAAGCACTGTTTTAAGGAAACTCCACTTGATCCAAACTAAAGTGAATTTAAAATTTTGTTTTAAAAAAACTATTTGAATCAAGAAAGGTTGTCTGATTTATCTGTTATCGTTTGAACATAAATCTGTGAAAAATCTTATTATATTGACATAATTGGTGATTTTCCTGAATAGAGGCCAGGGAAATCAATTATACAGAATCAGCAGCAAGTTTATGTGTTACAACCTTATTAATCATGTATAAAACAGCAACCCGTCAACAGCACACCCAGGCACAGGCAAGCTCAATAATTAAACTCAGCCATCTGCAATATTTTGCCAAGTTTCAGTCACATAAAAACTATAGTCAGACACATTCACGTGATTTATGACTTTTGCGTATTTAGACTCATGGTCCAGGGGGTCCTGAGTGCAGCTGCTTTAGAAAGGTGCTAGGGAGCTGGGGGGGTGGGGATATGGTTCAGTGAAAGAAGCCTGCTCAGTATATGGAAGATTGGGCTTGACCCTGGTGTCAAAAAAAGAAACAAAAGACCAGGCTGGCTATGGGCAATCCACAAATCAACTGTATTCTGACCTTGATGGTGCCACCACGTGGCAGATTATTGCAATGACAAGAAGACATTTCATAATAAGGAAAATTTGCTCTGAGATTTCTGGAAAATTCAAGGAGAGGTAACTACTAAGGAAATATATGATCCTTTCTATTTTAAGGCAGGTGAATACTTGAGTTTGTGGAACTGTTTGTTCTGGCTAAAAGCACATTCAAAGAAAAGCTTGCTCAGTGTGTGCAGGAGGGAGCAGTTGGGGGAGACTGAGCCCTATATTCTGGACCGGACCAGGCCTGCATGGAGTGCTGGCCTCCTGGTGGTTGGCTGCATGATTTCAGATGACAGTCTGGACACCTCAAAGCCTGTGTTCTCATCCAAGCAGCTTGGATGTCACAGGCACTCTGATAGCAGCTCGGCCTGGCTCCTGGCACTCAGTAAGGGTTAACCAATGTAGCTCTCTTTCCCCTTCTCTTCACCCTCCTCCTCTCCCCTCTCACTTTTGCTCCAGTCTTCTCTCCTTTTAGGCAACTGCTGAGCAGTGGTGGGGCAAGTTAGGGGAACGGGGATGTGGGACCCCCAAAGTGTAGAACTCTCACAGTGCTCCTGCCACCTGCCTTTCCCTCCTTAGTCAGGCACTCCTAACTTCACCTTTGCTCTTTAATATCCAGCATCTGGTGACCTTGCATCATGGATTGAAGAATACAGAGGATCTGGGGAGACACCTGTCCTCCATTTCCCATGGGGCCCTCAGCCAGCTGCTCCTGTTCAGTGAGCCAGCCCTCACTTGTTCCCCACCGTGTCCCTGTCCCTGCCCCTTGCCTGCCTCAAGAATATCAGTCGTATAGTTACACCCCAATACACAGGTGAATTACTGTCCTTAAAGATATCCTCACCTGTGATCAAGTAGGCTCAAGCCTGCAGTCAAGCAACAGTCACTGATGCGCTTTCCTGTCTAGACGCTTTCCGTTTTTATTCAAGAAAATCTTGTTGATCATGCTAATGACCATGGGAGATGAAAATGAAACAAAGAGCCCAGATACCCAGCCCTGCCAGGAAGCCCGTCTCCAGAGCATCCCAGCTTTCTGCTTTCCTGTCCTTTCGGCCCCTCCCTCCTGCCTCACCCCTCCAGCTCATCTCTGGGCTCCTGTCTCCTGCCTTTCTTCTGCATCTCCCAGACTCCAGCCCTCCCCGCCCCTCTTGCACCCTTCCTGCCTCACTCCCCAAGTCCTCCTGCTCCTCCCACCCCTCCCTCTCCTACTCCTCCCCTGTACCCCTCCCTCTCCTCCCAGCCCTGCTTTCCAGTCTTGATTCACCTCTCTCCAGAAGCTGCCTTTCATCAAGGTCATTAATAACCTCCTGGGACCAAACCTAAAGGGTCTACTTCTGAAAATGGAGGGGAGAAGAGAGGAAGGAGGGAGTTCTAATGGTGGAGCAACCCCCACTGGAATCTTCCCCCTCACTGTCTGGCAGCATAGAGCCCCCTCCATCTGACAAACTGCACAGCACTGACTAGAGTTAAATCTCAGAGATCTGGAGATGCTACAGCAGTAAAGCACCCCCCTGGCCCATGGGATCCTCCATCTGCTCTTGCATCAGACACACACACACACACACACACACACACACACACACACACTCCTGCCCTGCCCAGCTCAGAGCAGCAGCATTTTCCCACACACTCACTTCCTTTGGCCTTAAAGATGCACCTGCTCCAGATGCTCACGGGTCCTTAGCCTCTCAGGAACAGCTGGAAGCACAGTATAAATTCGAGGAGCCACCCAAGAGTGCTCCCAAGATGCTGCACCCTTTTAAAGTTGTTGTAAACACTTGATCCCACCTGTAAACAGCTGGCTATGCCACTCCTCCTAAGAAATGCGTGATGTTTTGGTGGCCTTCTGGAGGAGCCAGATGCTTAGATCACGTTTCATAGCCACACTCAGTGAGGACCTATTCAGCATCTGTTTGCATGCTGGGAGCTCTTGGCTACCTTCCAGTTCCCCTACATCTCTCTCTGTTCCTTCCACAATCCTGCTCCTCAGGTCAAACTATTGGCTCCACCCTAGGTTTACAATCTGAAAAGCACAAACCACAGGTCTCCCCACAGGTCTTCAGGTAGCTACTCCATCCCTGCACCTCTCCATGCTGACCTCCTTCTGGATGGGGTCCTCCCTAGTCCCTGATGTGCTGGTTCCCAAGTCACATGCAGAAGGACCCTGGGAGTCTCTGTTCTGAGTGAGGCCTTGCCCAGAAGAAGTTTTCTTTAAAGTAGGTCCAAGTGAAGTGAGGAGCCTGGAGGCCATCAGGTAGGCGCCAGGTTCAGTCTCAATCTCCCCACACTACTAACCTCTGTCCAGAGGTCCAGCATGGTCAGCTGACAGAAAACCACCTGGATTGCACAACGCCTTTAGAGTATGCTGAGGAAGTCTGTGCCTCAGACATCTGATCAAGGGAGAAGGAGCAGAGACCTCATTGGATATAGACACAAGAGCACTCAAATTCTGATAGAATCTACCCGGGATGCTCACTTCCCCCAAACGTCTGCTTCCTCTAGCCTCCCTTACACCCTCCAACCTCACCCATTCACCCAGACAGACCTGTACCTGTGACATCCTAGTCTCATTTTTTTTTTTTTTTGTCACTGTAGAAAAAAACAGAAGGTACAGAACCTGTATCTCCTGTCACTCAAGGCTTCTGTCACTCATGGCTCCTGTTACAGCACCTGTCACTCAAATTTGGCCTTTAGGGGAAGAGGAGGGATTTTCACTGTGTCATTTACTCCCAAGGACCCCCTCAAATTGCTGGCCAAGTCCCTTGGGATCAAGATGTGGCAGTGAACCCCCCCCAGTTCCCCTCACCCTGGGGTTCAGACACAGAGCTAGTTCCTGCCCTCTAGGCCTGTTTCCACAGTGGCACATTGGCTCAAAACATTTGGGAAGAAAATCTTAACATCATGGCTTCTTGGGGTTTCTGTCTGTGGGAGGGGCGGGGTCCTAATTTTTACTGATTTGCTATAAAATTGAACAAATTGACATTGCTTTCTTTTTTAAGTGTGTGTGTGCACATGTGTGAGTGTGGCAGAGGGAGGTAATCGGTGAAACAAAGTGAAGGGTCTAAACAGTGGTCAGGGAGACTAAGGGGTCCTTCCCACTTGTGGGGCTTGGTGATTCAAGGTAGTAGAGGGACAAGTATTTCCTCCCCTGACTGCCACTTCTCTGAGCTATGTTACTTTGCCATCCCTGTCTGCCCCCACCCCCACCCCTCCTACACCTCTCCCCCATTCTTAGTTGTCTTCCTACCCTCTTTCCCAGACCCAACCCTAATCCTAATCCACAACTCTGGAGGAGGGGGGTTGACAGGTGCTAGATAGTCCCTCTGCACAGAGGGCCCTCACCCACCAGCAGTTGGCACTGCCCTTGTCAAGATGTTACCAGCAGGTGGGGACTTCGGCCACTTTCTGTGAAGTCTTAGCAAACCAGCCCTGGGAGTTTCTTGCCTAAAGTAAGCCAATATTATTTGTCCCAGAGAAACTTCAACCCAGAGCCTGATGGGAAAGGAGGCAGAAGCCTGCTTTCCATGGGGAAGGAGAGCCCCATGCATACAGAAGTATCCCAGCCCTGGCCCCAGCCTGCAGGTAGGCTCCCCTGGGTACATCTGCCTGACTTCAGCTTCCAGTTGCTGGAGTGTGGCCTGCACCTTCTGACTTCGGGACCCGTGCTAGGTCTTATTACCAGGAGCAGGTTTCAGAGTGCAGCTGGAAGCCAGCTCCTAGACCTGCCTGCCCTTCCCTTTATCCTACACTGCTGCTTCCCAGAGACCTCAGCCCAAGTCCTGTTGCTCTGGCTGCCTATAGGCCCCTTCTGCAGATCCTAGGGCCACTTGTTTGGAGGAGGGTCTGAACAGTGGGCAGGGAGACTACTGCCCACTGGTGGGGCTTAGTGGTAGTAGAGGGACAAGTATTTCCTTCCCCCACTGCCGTGTCCCTGAGCCAACCCTGTCTGCACCGCCCCCATTTAAATTCCTTCCTCATTCTTTTTTTTTTTTTTTTTTTTGGTTTTTTTGAGACGGGGTCTCTCTGTAGACCCAGCTGGCCTAGAACTGTCTAGGTAGACTAGGCTGGCCTCCAACTCACAGAGATTTGCCTGCCTCTGCCTCCCAAGTGCTGGGATCAAAGGCGTGCGCCACCACGCCGGGCTCCTTCCTCATTCTTAGCTGTCTTCCCACACTCTTCCCCAGACCCAAGGCTCCTTCACCTTTGCAGGTTTTGGATTAAATATTGACTGGACTATTCCCCCTGACCCTCTGGGGTCTTCAGGCAGCCAACCCTTGACCCATTCCATGTGCCAGTCTGGGGGGCAGATGAGTTATCAAGCCAAGACCACCCCACAGAAAACTCTCAGCACTTTCCAAATGATTTACTAAAGCATTAACAGACCAGAAACAATAGTGACTGAGGTTGAGTATGACCTCACAACTGCTCCATGCTATGCAAAGTGAACATTCTAGAAGGCTGGCTGGGAGATGCACTTCTCTCCATCACTGCCCTCCATGTGACCCACATGTGCGGGTCAGATCTGACAATCTGAAGTTTGGGTATTGGCTTTGTCTGGAAGCAGGAATTTTTCTCCCCACTTCTGAGCTGTCCAACTTATACCCACAGTCATGTTCAGT
Source organism: Nannospalax galili (assembly GCF_000622305.1). Classification (NCBI taxonomy): domain Eukaryota; kingdom Metazoa; phylum Chordata; class Mammalia; order Rodentia; family Spalacidae; genus Nannospalax; species Nannospalax galili. Next base: position 2,640,658 of record NW_008353482.1, on the reverse strand, counting down.
GTGATAGGAGCCACTCTGCACCTGACAGATGTGGAGCTTCTGACTGGGCATTGCATCTTCCCACCCAGATATTAACACTGGCTCTAACACTGTGTTTCCCACGTGCTGATTGTCACTTGTACCCTACACTGGAACATTCAGGCCTTGAGCAAGTGCTACAAGGTAGATGCTGTTATTAATCCCATTCTGTGGATGAGAGAACAGAGGTCACTGCAGCCAGCTTGCCAGGGTCCTTATTCAAAGAGCAGCAGACCTGGGTCAGCCCCATAGCCTGTCCAAGTCTGGCCTCCTCTCTTAGTCTCAGGATGATCATCTCTTCTTCTTCACCATTGTCCTAAGAAACCAGAAAGGGACTTTTATCTGCCTGTTCCTCATGGCCCAAGTGGCTCACCCTGAGCTCTTCTGCCTTCCATATACCCAGAACCCACTGGAATTCTTTGTGGTTGCTCCCAGTCCCAAACTTTGTCTGGCTTTTCCTTAGGGCAGGAGCATGGAGTTGGCCAAAAGACTTTCTGCTTGGCCTGAGGTGATGTCTCCTGGGTCCTCCAAGAAATGCTTATCATCTGAGCACTGTCAGGTGGAGGCTTGTATTTCTTCCCTAACCCCACATACTATTTCATAGGAGCAATCATTTAAAATGTCCACATTGTGATGATGTGAATGTAGCCTGACCTTATGGGACAGACTTGACCATGTTTCTAGAATAACATGCAGTCAGCAAATGCTTCCTGGGGCCCCACATGGCATCAGAAAAACAATATCAAGCAAAGGAAATGGCATCCTCCCTCTAGGGTGCTCTGAGTATCACAGGGTTTTCCAGCAATTCCTTACCACAAGAACCTCAGGGGTCACAGAACGCACTCTGAGCATCGTTCACATAAGGCATAGACTATGAATGCAAGTGTAAAGTGCAATCACTACACATGCTGATAGTTGCTGGCACCATGAACAGGTAAAGTGTTACTGTCCCGCCTCCATCTCAACCTTCCAGCTACTGCTGTGATACAAGTGCACTGGCTCCATGTGCACCCAGGCAAGACTCTGTGATGTCCTCTCAATTACCATGTAGCTGGGCAGACAGAGGAAGGGAGGGGAAGCAGTAGGGTCACAGTTCTAGCCCCATAGCAGCGCCACTGCACAGACTGAAAACCCTGCAGTTACTCAGGCACCAAAGACTGAGGTTACGTATGCACTGAGTCCCATGTCTGGACAGAGGAGGACAAACCCCACCTTTCTCCAAAATAGATGCTGTGAGATGAGCCCTACTGTGCTGGTTAGTTCTAAATGTCAGCTTCCCACAAGCTAGAATCAGCTAGCAAGACAGCCTTAATTGAGGAATTTCCTATATCAGCTTGGCCTGTGGGCTTGTCTGTGGGGGAATATCTGGATTATTAATTGATATAGGAAGACCCAGCTTGTTGTGGGCAACACTATTCCCTGGGCAGGTGGCCCTCAACTGTGTAAATGAAGAAAGCTAGACAAATGTAAACAACGTAGCAAGCAGTAAGGATGTGTTTCTCTCTACTCTTGACTGTAGATGCTATGTGACTAGCTACTTTGAGGTCCTGCCTTGACTTCCCCTTAAATGATGGACTCTAACCTGGAATTACAAGCCAAATAACACCCTTTCTCTTCAAGGTTGCTTTTGGTCAGGATAGTTTATCTCAGCAACAGAAATAAAACTAGGACACCTGCCTTCCTCCAAAATACATTCTGGGCATGGGTCAAAGAAAGCAGCCTCCTCCCTCCCTGGAAAGAAAGAACTATCAAGAGATTCAGTACACAAGGTGGCAATGAACTTCCCAGCTCAATGGGTCTTCACTGGAGACTGGGAGATCCCTGTAGGGATTCAGGACACTCAGATCCAGACAGCAGGAGACACTCCATGGTACTCTGCAAAACTGAGCCAAAACCCATGTGGAACATGGTCATCCTGGTTTCATCATCTGTCTCCAGAAACCAGGTGTTAGTCCAAATTCCCTTCCCCCTCCTTGGGAGACACTCCCTCTGAGGTCCCAGGGCTGATAAAACCAACAGAATACCTTATATTTGGGTTTTGCATAGTTTATGACATCTGGGAGGTGGTGACTTACAAAGGCATGAATTCTCATAGGTTTTTTCTTTCCCATATTTGAAATGTGTGCCATCAGCACATTCTGCCGGGGTCTCTGCCAGCTTTGTGCATACTATCTACCCTCAGTCCAAGCACTCTGTTTCCAAAATGGCGATGGTTCCTCCCCTTTTTCCCATCAGCATCTCTCAGCCTCCATCTCTAGACCCGACCCCATTCAGTTCTAGCTTTTTGGAGGATGCCTACCCAACACCAAGCCTGCCCAAGGGAAAACAATTGGATTCTGGCAGTGTCTGAATGCATGCTCGTGATCCTCTGTGTTACTCACCACAAAGACTAAACTTCTTAGCAGGGATGTGAATGGCCCCTGTGGAATTCACAGGAGAGAACATAACCTTTAGCTGTCAGGGTATAGAGGCTCACTGTTGTGTGCCTCTCCCCAGCCCTGTGAGTGAGCAGGGCACAGGGGACAAGTGCCATGGACAGGAAGACTGGCAGCCAGAACAGGACAGATAGGAAGCTCCAGGCTGGCACGTGTGTCCAAGATTGACTCTGTGGAGCCCAGGTAGGTTCTGTGCACAAGCCCTAGGCCAGAGGGACAAGTAGGTAAGAGATCCCGTGGTCAGCATGGGTCTACAGTAACCCAGCATGGGTCTTCCCAGCTACCCTCCCTCTAAGTCAGGGATTGCAAAAAGTAAGATTTACAGAAAGTTGTGTTTCTAGGCATAAACTGGTAGCATCACTACAAACATCAGGGACATCAGGGTATACAATCGCATCCTATCCAGTTCTGATTCACTGTTTCAGACAGGTCACATCTACAGTATTGAATGATTCCAATTGAAGCAACTCACACAAGGCCAGCAGAGAGATAAAATCCAGAGACAGTAAAAGCTGATTATTAACAGCTATTATCACTTTGAAGAGTGCCTAAGACAAAGCTGAACAAGAAAAACTCGAAAAGCCCAGAAACATGACAGTTCATTTTGGTAAGAGACCTACCAGCGGGTCCCCAAGTTGAGATTTTTAAAATGTACATGATATTGCTAATAATGGATTCTGAAGTTGGAAACTTCCTAAACTCCATTAAAATTCATTTGATGTTGCACCTCCTAGCAAACTATGGCTTGCAGGCAGTCACTTGTTTTCACAAATAAAGTTTTACTGGAAGCCACCATTTATTTGCATAGTCTGTAGCTATCTCTCCCTTCAAAGACAGGGGATGAGTGTTGACAGAGACTGAGATGGTTGCTGTGCGGCCCTTTACAAACATCTTTTCTGACTCCTGTGCCAGAGAAAACTTTGAATTATCCTTCAGATACTATATAGAGAATATCCCTATGCACTGGGGAGATAGCTCAGCCAGTAGAGTGCTTGCAAAGTGAGCAAGAGTTCAGATCCCCAGCACCCACGGAAACACCCAGATGCAGTAGAGCATCTGCAATCCCAGCACTAGGTAGGTCCTTAGAGCTCACTGGCTGGCTAGCTTTGCTGGATAGATTTAGTTGTCAACTTGACACACCTGGGTAGAGGGAGCCTCAATTGGGAATTACTTCCATTGGCCTGGGCTGTGACCAAGTCTGTAGGGTATTTTCTTGACTGTTGAGTGATGCAGGGAGGGCCCTGCCCACTGTGGGTGATTCCACCCCAGGGCAGGTTGTTCTGTATTGTATAAGAAAGCAGGCTGAGTATGGGCCAGGGGACCAAGCCAATAAACAGCATTCCTCCAAGGCCTGTGTCAGCTCCTGTCTCCAGGCTCCAGTTCCTACCTTGGGCTCCCTCAGTGATGAACTGTGACCAGGGAGATGTAAGCCAAATAAACCTTTTCCTCCCTAAGTTGGTATTGGTCAGAGTGTTTTGTTACAGCAATTAAAGGCAGACTAGAACACCAGCCTAGCCAACCTGTGAGCTCCAGTCTCAGTGAAGGACCCTATCTCAAAAAGGAGGCACTGGAAGATGGCTCAGATGTTAAAAGCACTGGCTGCTCTTCCAAAAGACCTGGGTTCAGTTCCCAGTACCCACACCATCCATAACTCTGGTTCCAGGGGATCTGACGCCCTCTACTGGCTTCCACAGGCATTGCACGACATATACAAACAAAACACACATAAACATAAAATAAAAATGAGTAAATCAAAAAAAAATAAAATGAGGAGAGCAATTGAGGAAGACACCTGATATCAGCTCAGCTTCCAACCTTGAGGTGAGGGTAGGCTAAGGACTGAGTTGATAATCAATGTCCTAGGATTTAATCCATCATGCCTATGTACTGAAGCTTCCATGAAGACACAGGACAGAGTTCAGAGAACTTCCTCAGAGCCTAGCCTGTGGAGGGTCCTGGGGGGTGCGACAAGGAGAAGGGCTATGCCCCTTTCTCAACACCTTACTTTATGCCTCTTCATGAACATCCACTGTAATAGTAAACTTGAAAAAGCACTTCCCTAAGCTCTGAGAGTAGTGCTAGCAGATTAACTGAGCTTGATGAGGAGCTTGTGGCAAAACAGCCTGGGGCTTTCAACTGGCATCTAAAGTGGTGATGGAGAGACAGTTAGAGGGACAGTTGTGGAGACAGCCCTCAACCTATGGAATGTGAGATCCTATCTCTAGATAACATCAGAATTGAATTAGGTTAAAGGACATCCAGTTGGTGTCTACTGCAGAACTGATTGCTGGTGGGGGGAAATCAGCAAGCATCTGGTGTTAGGAGTGATCTGTCTTCCACTACACCTCCACAGCATAATGACCCCTAAGGGACATACCCAAATACATGTCTCAGGGGATCCAGATGTGGCACAGTCATTAACCCCAAGAACCTAAATGATCCAAGCCTGGAACTAGACTTGTACATTGCTGTATCACCATGTTAAATGAAGTACATTGAATCAAATTGCTCTCATCAAAATGTTAAAATTTGAGAGGATGGAGAGATGATTCGGTGGTTAAGAGCACTGGCTGCTCTTGCAGAAGACCCAGATTCAAATCCCAGCACCAGTTCCCAGTACCCACACCATCCATAACTCTGGTTCCAGGGGATCTGACGCCCTCTACTGGCTTCCACAGGCATTGCATGACATATACAAACAAAACACACATAAACATAAAATAAAAATGAGTAAATCAAAAAAAATAAAATGAGGAGAGCAATTGAGGAAGACACCTGATATCAGCTCAGCTTCCAACCTTGAGGTGAGGGTAGGCTAAGGACTGAGTTGATAATCAATGTCCTAGGATTTAATCCATCATGCCTATGTACTGAAGCTTCCATGAAGACACAGGACAGAGTTCAGAGAACTTCCTCAGAGCCTAGCCTGTGGAGGGTCCTGGGGGGTGCGACAAGGAGAAGGGCTATGCCCCTTTCTCAACACCTTACTTTATGCCTCTTCATGAACATCCACTGTAATAGTAAACTTGAAAAAGCACTTCCCTAAGCTCTGAGAGTAGTGCTAGCAGATTAACTGAGCTTGATGAGGAGCTTGTGGCAAAACAGCCTGGGGCTTTCAACTGGCATCTAAAGTGGTGATGGAGAGACAGTTAGAGGGACAGTTGTGGAGACAGCCCTCAACCTATGGAATGTGAGATCCTATCTCTAGATAACATCAGAATTGAATTAGGTTAAAGGACATCCAGTTGGTGTCTACTGCAGAACTGATTGCTGGTGGGGGGAAATCAGCAAGCATCTGGTGTTAGGAGTGATCTGTCTTCCACTACACCTCCACAGCATAATGACCCCTAAGGGACATACCCAAATGCAATGGCGCTCATTTGGACTCATTCAATTTAAACAAGCTGTACTAGCTACTTTGCTCATCTTGTGACAAACTACCTGACATAAACAACTTCAAGGAAGTTCATTTGGGCTCACAGTTTAGACAGTTCAGTCCATGGTTGCTTGGGCAGAACATCATGGTAGTAGAAGCATGTGGAGAAAGAGGCTGTTCACCTCATGGAGGACAAGGAGCAGAGAAAGGACAAGGACAGGAGACCAGGTATAACCTTCAAAGGATAGCCTCCTGGACCTACTTCTTCCAAACAGGCTCCACAGCCCAAGGTTTCCAGAGCTTCCCTAAACAGAGCCACTGGCTAGGAACCAAGTGTTCAACATATGAGCTTGTTGGGGATGTACTGAAACCATAGCACCAACCATTTTAAAAAATGTTGTATGGCAATGGAGAAATCTAAATATTGAGTGGATGTGAGCAGAAAAGACACACAGTTAATTTTGTAAATTGTGGTAATTGACTTGTGGTTATATGAAAAATCGAGGAGAGTCATCATCTTTTAGAAATACATTCCTGTGATACATTGCTACAATAATGGCCTCCAATGGACAGTAATCTCTGTTTCAATATCATTTGCATATCCCCTCCTACATGAATTCTAGGCTTGGCTGCATGACTTGTTTTGGCTAATGAGACATTAGCCAACATGATGCAAGCAGAGGCTTGAAAAGTCCTTGCACACTGGGGCTTGCCTTCTCTTGCCACTGGCAACTCTTGGAATAACACCACAGTGGGAACAAGCCCAAGCAAGCCTGCTGCAGAGGCCATTTGGAGAATTGAGCCACTCTGCCTGACTGCCAGACCCGTGAGTGAGGCCACCAAAGCCACTTCAGTGCCAGCTGAGGTGCCAGTCAAGTCACCAGCTCACTGCATCCACATTGGAGAGCCCAAACATAATCATCAGAACCATCTAGCTGATCTCAGCACAAGCCGCCAACCCTCAGAGTCATGACCCAATAGTGACTGCCACTTCCAGTCACTAGCAATAGATCAGCACTACAGTTCTGAAGAACAGATAAAATTGCAGATGTCTAGGGATTTGCTTCTGAGGGCTGGGTGAATGGACATATAGATGAATTGAGATTGGTTATATGCTGACAGTTATTGAAGCTGGTGAGGACTTCATCTTGATACATCTTTTGGTTATGTTTGAAATGAACATTTCCAGGGGCTGGAGAGATGGCTCAGGAGTTAAGAATACTGACTGGTCTTGCAGAAGACCTGGGTTCGAATTCCAGCACCCGCATGGCAGCTAACAACTGTCTGTAACTCCAGTTCCAGGGGTCCAACAGCCTCTTCTGTCCTCCAATGCACGACACAGGTGCACTTATCTACATGCAGGCATAACACTCATACACATAAAAATAAAAATAATAAAATATTTTTTAAAAAAGA